>NW_004567107.1:3749904-3783243 GCF_000260355.1 Condylura cristata | reverse complement strand
TATTTCAAAGATTCTCATCATCTAGAAATAAAAGGGACATTTTTTTTTTTAAGATTTATTTATTTGTGCATACAGAACTGGGGTACAGGCCAGAGATGCAGAGGGTGGGAGGATTCACCAGAGGCAGAGTGGGGAGCAGAACAGGCAGATCAATGAAGTACACTGCTGAGGGGAGCAGCGGACGGGTCAGGAGAGGTCTGCCACGCCATGTGGATCTCCTCTGGGGCAGGCGGAGATTGAACTCATGCGGAAGTGGCTTAAGCTTCTTGGTGCTGCGCTTTAACCCGCTGTGCCACCAGGGAGGGGCCTCATCTGTTCTTTATTTATATACTTATATTATTTAGAGAAACATTTGCTCTCACTCAACATGATACCTTTGAGATCCATCCAAGCTGTTGCATGTACCAACCGTTGAATCCTTTTATTGTTGCATGCTAGTCCATGTTTTATGTAACCATTCGTCTGCTAGCTGGCATTTTGGTTATTTTCAGCTTTCAGCTATTACAGATAAAGATACCAAGAACATTCCCATACATGTTTTAGTGCGAGCAGAGGTTTTCACTTCTCTGGGATAAATGCTTAGAAACGTAACTGTTGGGTCATATGTAAGAGCATATTTAACTTTCTAAGAAACTATCAGCTATTTTTTGGAGTGGCCAGGATGTTTTCCATCCCAACCGCAATGCACAAATGAGTGGGGTTCTCTACATCCTAGCCTGTGTGTGACAATGTCCCTTTTTAAAAAAGAATCAGGCTGTTTGAGTAGGCATGTTGTGATGTCTCCTCTTGCCTTAACTGGCCTCTCCTTAGTGGCCAGTGATGCTGACCATCTTTTATGTGGCTCCTTGTCACCTGTAAATCTTCAGTGAATTGCCTGTTAATGTGTTTTGCCTATTTTCTGTGGCTATTTGTGTGAGTCTTACTGTTGAGCCTTGAGGGTTCTTGGTACTGGTTAGATACAGTGATTTGCACATAGTTCTTCTTAACAGGATCTTTGGCAGGGCAGATCTTTACAATTTTGGTGAAGTCCAGTTAATCAATTTTTTCTTTTGTGAATTATGCTCTTTTGGATTGTCTAAGAGCTCTTTGCCTAATAGATACTACATATTTCATATTTTCTCCCATGCTTTTGTGTAGAAGTTTATAATTTTAAGTTTATATTTTAAGTTTGCATTTCATCCTGAGTTAATTTTTACATAAGGTATAAAGATTAATTTTGAGCTTTGATTTTTTTTTTTGGTCTACATATATTTAATTTCTCCAACATCATTTTTTGAAAAGATTTTTCTTCCTCTATTGAATTATTTGGCCCCTTTATTAAAAAAAATATAGGCCACTTGAACACATTTGTATGAGTTTTTTTCTGGTTCTCTTTCCATTAATTTATGTGTCTCCATCACTGCCACAGTCCAGGTAGAGTATTTATCTTGCTTTATTATTTTTAAGATTGTTTTACATGTTCTAATTCTTTGATATTTCTATATAATTTTTAGAATACTATTGTCTATATCTAAAAATGTCTTGCTTGAGTTTTAATAGGAGTTGCATTAAACATTCATAAATTGGAAGAGAATCGGCATTTTTTCCAATGCTAATTCTCCCTATCCATGAACACAAATGCTCTATGTAGGTCTTTAAAAAAATCTTTTATTAGTGATTTTTCGTTTTCAAGGTGTAAGTCTTGTATATGCTCCTTATTAATTTCTAAGCACTTGTCTTTATTTTTGAATGGTTTGTTTCTGAGTGACAAAAGGTATACTTTATAGTTTAGTTTCTATGTGGTCATTGTACAATATATATAGGTGTACATGGATTCTCTGTATTCATCTTATATCTCATTACTGGATGAACTCATTTGTGTTTTCTGGGAGATTTTGGGGGTAGATAGCTGGGGGATTTTCTATACAGAAAATTATGTCATCAAATAGGGTCTTTCTAATTTTCCTTTTTGATCTGGATGCCTTTTAATTCCTTTTCTTGTCTTATTGCTCCAGCTAGAACATCTAGTACTAAACAGATTGTTGAGAGTGGCTATTCATACCTTGCTCCAAACGTAGGGGAAAATTGCTCAGTCTGTCACTATCACTATTAAGTATATGTTAGCCATGGGCTATTTTGTAGACATTCTTCATCAAGTGGAGGAAATTCCCTCTATTATTTTTCTTAGAGTTTTCCCATTGGGACTTACATTTTGTTGACTTTTTTCTACAATTATTCATATGATCATATATAACTTGTTATATGGTCTATCACACTAACTTATTTCAAAGACTGAGCCAATTCTATATTTATAGAATAAGCCCTATTCATATATGACATATGTATTTTCTTTATATGTTGATGAATTCTGTTCTTTCTGTTCTTAATGTTTAGTTAAGGATTTTTGCATCTACACTCATTAGGGATGTTGTTCTATAGTTTTATTACAATCATTGTACAGTAATATACTGTATTCATAAAGTGAAGGAGAAAAGCCATAGTATCATATTAAAGATATTATATATACATATATCTCATTGAGTTTTAGCCATAGTTATATATATATCATTAAGTTTTTTCATATATGTATATCTACATATATATATATTTCAAAGATTCTCATCATCTAGAAATAAAAGGGACATTTTTTTTTTTAAGATTTATTTATTTGTGCATACAGAACTGGGGTACAGGCCAGAGGCTCAGGGGCGGTGAGAGGATTCACCAGAGACAGAGCGGGGAACAGAACAGGCAGATAGAGGAAGTACACTGCTGAGGGGAGCAGCGGGCGGGTCAGGAGAGGTCTGCCTCGCTATGTGGTCACCTCTGGGGCAGGCGGGAATCGAACTCATGCGGAAGCGGCTTTAGATTCTCAGTGCTGTGCTTTAACCCGCTGCGCCACCAGGGAGGGCCAAAAGGGACATTTCTTAATTTGAAAGAGAAATGTAAAAAAGTCTACAACTAATCTTATATTTAAAGATGAACTTTCCTCTTGTACATTATTATATATAATGAAAATCCTGTCAGAATGATTAAGTCAAGATAATGAAATAAAAAACATAAAGAATACAAGGAAAGAACGTAAAACTACCCCTTTTCACACATGACATCACTGTCTTTGTAGAAAAGGCTAATTAAAATCTACAAAGCAATTAATAAATTGATTTTGCAAGGTTCGAAGAGCTGATATATTTATCCTATATATAATTTCTCCATTTTAGTGGCAAACAGTTGGAAACTAAATATTATTAAGACTTTGTTTTTTAAAGCCATTTTAGGTTTATGCAAAATTGAGAGGAAGATTTAGAGTAAAGTATCTTTCTCTGCCCTGCAAGTCCTCGTGAGCGCCTATTCATCCATCTCACTCACCCCCACCCCTGACACCCACCGATCTTCTAATAGTCTCCCTCGTCTTTCCTTTTGCAGGGCATCATAGTAGTTAAAACCGTGTAGCATGCGGATTTTCAGATTCCGATTCTTTCACTTAATAATATGCATTTAAGTTTCCACCATGTCTTTTTGTGACTGGATAACTCAGTTCTTTCTGTTGTCGATCAATACTGCGTAGACTGTCCGTGCCAGAGTTTATCTACTCACTTACTGACGGACATCTTGGTTGCTCCCAAATTCTGATAGTCATGAAAGCTGTTATAAACATCTGCATGCATTTTTTTGTATGGACGTAAGTTTTTAACTCCGCTGGGTAAATCCCAAGAAGGGTGATTGCTGGGACATATGGCGGAAGTAGACTTAGTTTCCTCAGCAAGTCCTGCGTGCTGCTCCCAGGTGGCTGTGCTGCTCCTGGCCCCACCAGCCTCCAGCATCTTGTTGCTCCACCACCTCGACCGTCTTTGGTGTCAGTGTTCTGGGTTTCGGCTGTTCGCCTCCTTGTGTAGTGATGAAAATGAAATCGTAAAAATTCAATTTACAATTGCACAAGAAGCATCCAGTGCTTAGAAATGAATTTAATGAAAGAACAAAACTCAAGAAGTCCTGAGATAATGCAAAGGAGTAGTGTGTTGGTGTGATGGAAGACTCGGTGTTATGAGGTCCATTGTTCCCCACGGACCTCAGGACTGAGAACCCCAGCAGCTTTGCGCGAATACATAAATTGTCAAGCTGAGTCTAATGTTTATATGAAAATGCAAAGGACTTCAGGAAACCCCTCAAACTTATTCTAAGTTGAAGCACTTAAAAAACCCGATGTTGGCCCTCCCCGGTGGCGCAGCGGGGGAAGCTTAAGCCATTTCCGCATGAGTTCGGTCCCTGCCTGCCCGGCCCTGCCTGCCCCGGAGGTGACCACATGGCGCGGCAGACCTCTCCTGGCCCGCCCGCTGCTCCCCTCAGCAGTGGACTTCGTCCATCTGCCTGTTCTGCTCCCCACTCTGTCTCTGGTGAAGCTTCTTGCCGCCCCTGAACCTCTGGCCTTTACCCCAGTTCTGTATGCACAAATAAATAAACCTTAAAAAAAAAAAAACCCCGATGTTAAGACTGAGGAATCAGGGCAAGTGAGATGAACATAATTGACTGACAAGTCCAGAAGGAAATCCATTTTCTAGGGTCCACTGATTTTTGACAAGGGGTCAAAAAATCAATGGGAAAGAAGTCTGGGCAGGTGATAATAGATGTCCATAGTGAGAAAAGTGAAACTTGACCGCTACTTCACACTCTGCACATTAGTGAATCAAGAAGGATCGTAGATCTAAATGTGAAAACTAAAAATGTAAAGTCCGAGGAACAAATCCTCATGACCTGTAAATAGAGCCACTTTTCCTTGATGGGACTAGGAAAGCAATGACCATTAAAGAATAGGTCATTAAATTGACTTCATCAAAGTGGAAAACTTCTGCTCACTGTTAAGACAATGCAAACTTGGAAAAATAGATAAAGCATCTATCTGAGAAAACACTGGTATCCAGGTGATACAGATAATCCTACAAGACAATAATAAAGGAACATAGGACCAGTGGAAAATGGTAAAAAAATTTGGACACTTCATAAAAGAATCCATATGAGAGCCAAAAAGGACATTTAAAAGTACTCAACATCATTTGTTTATCTGGAAAAAGCAAATTAACATCCATAAGACATTATTATAGTAGTATCTCCCAATTAAGATAGTTCATGATTGAAATTTAGAAAGACTGACAAAACCAAAGTCGACAAGGATGTGGTTCAACCAGAACTCTCATCTATGGCTGATGGGAACATACCATGTCACCTGTACTTTGAAAAGTTTCGCTTATTTCTTCTAAAGAAAAACACACACCTTAATACTATAGTGTCTCAGAAGTAAGTGTTTACGTCCACAAAAAATATTTGTATGTGAGTGCTTAGATCAGCTTTATTGATAATCCTTCCCAGATGTAAACTCAAATGTCCGGCCACAGGAGAAAGGACATATATAGTCATGGTCTTTCGATTGACCATGTTTGATAGATTGATAGCGTGGGAGTGAGCTGTCAATACACGCTACACCACAGATGAACCGCGTAGACATTGTGTTGAATGTCCAGACACACAATAGCACAAATGGTGTGATCTTCTCTGAAGTTCTTCATTCATATGAAGTTCTGGAATGGACTCAACTTTCCAGTGGTGGGGGGAAATCAGACAATGATTACTGACTGTGAGGGTGTAGAGCTGGCTGTCCACAAAGAGTGTTGGGAGCCATGGAAGGGCTCCGTGTCTTGAACAGCACGGGGCTTGCTCACAGGTGAGCATTTGTCAAGACGCATAAATGACACATGTGAGGCATGTGAATTTTATCATTAAAAACCCTGAACAAAGAATGAGAAGGACACTGAACAGGTCAGCGGTGGGATGCCACGGTGTCCCAGGTCTGAGACCTGCAGCCAGCACCATGGGCAGGACTCTTGGCCGTGCTCGCTTGTAGAGCCCCGAGGCAATATGCTCCCACATTTCAGAGATAGGAGGTGCACCATAGCATTGCTGTGCCTCTCCGTAGCCAGACCGCAGTGGACACCGGCCTCCATCCAGGCACTGGCCGCCTCCCGCCTCTGGCCTCAGATCAGCCTTGGCCCGCACCACAGATAAGCGAGGTACCTCCATCACCTCCTCCCTGGGGACCACCAGGCCCCAGCAGGTAAAAGGCCGCTGACCTGCTCCCCTCACGCAGAACCAACCTGGGAACTGGGGTCCTTTCAGTACTTCTGTGCATCTCTTCATGAGTCACCAACCCCTCAGAGATGCCTACTCTGGCTAGGCTCTGGGGCACGCGTGACAGCAAACCAGAGAAAAGCCCCAGTCACCAGGGGCTCGGCAGAGACTGATATTCCTACAGAAGAGAAGGGCAGATGTCTTGTCTGCTATGATGACTTCTGCCGCTGCAAAGGCAGGCTCCTGAGAATGCTCCAGAGAAGCACTGAGCTGCCTTGGAGGCTGGGGACATGGAGGTGGGAGGCAGGTGTGACCTGGCGGGTGACGATCTGGGGGACCAGCGTGTGGCTCTCCATACACAGAGCGGCTGAGACAGCAACACCGCCAGCCGAGGGTGGGTGGCGGCGCCCCAAACCCCTTGAAGCAGGAGCAAGTGTCTGGGGCGATGCTCGAAGGCTGAAGAAGTCAGCTGGGTGGTGGACGGTCTCCATCTGCTGTGTCCGGAGACTTCTGCCGCGGCTGTCGCCACCTCTGTCCTCCCACGGGCTCCCGGTGCAGGGGCTGCAACCTCTTCCCCTCCCGGGACACAGCGGGAGCCAGCAGGCAGCACGAGGTGGGCACGACTCGCCAGCGCTCACCACAGCTGCCTAACCATGTCACCTGTCTTTGCTCAGACCCCGAGTCTTGCTGGGTGGCACAGGCCTGCCGCGGGACTTCAGCGTGACCTAACTGTGACCCTCCTGTTCCCCTTTTGCTAGTGATTTAGACAGGGGTGAACGTGGGACCCAGTTCTGGTCAATGAGGTAGAAAGGGAAACCGGCTGTGGACTCCTGGAGATCCCTCCTCCCCGCTCACTCACAGAGCAGTTTGGGGTGATAGCCCCTGGGGGTGTGGTGGCTGGAGCTGGGGGGGGCGGTGTTTGCAGATATGCTTAAGAAATCTCGGGTCTTCACTCTTGAGCCACTTGACTGACCTCAGGACTTCTCAGCTCAGTAATTCTTGGGCAGGTTTTTTGGTTCAAGCCACTCAGACTCCTGCTCTCTGTTACTAGTAATAACGGAAGTGCTCGAACACACCTGTTCTTTTCTAGAATTATTCTTTTCAATAACTCTCCATTTTCTCAGCCACAAACCCCTGCTTGACCTTTCCAGCTGTACCTCGCAGAGTCTCCCCAACCCTTACTCTGTTCCCACAAGCGACCTTCAGTTCTTTCTGCCGACTTACCAGGATCCTCACTACCCCTGGGCCTTTGCACATGCTGCCTGCTGCCTGGCAGGCTCTCCCTCCACCTCCAAGCATCTCCTGGCCACCTCTCCAGACCCCCTTGCCTCAGCCTGTGTGGCCTTAATGAAGCCGCTCTCTTCTCTTCTCTTTCGGCCTCATCCCACCTGGAATACTACGTTTCTCTATGACCTTGTCTAACATCTGTCTCCCCCTTCGCCGTCCCCCCAAGGGAAAACAGCTGGCACTGGGTCTGTGTCTGCTGGCACTGCTGCCTTAGCTTACAGGTCTGTCCACACAGCGTTCACCTGTTACTACAGATGACCCCGACACACAGTAGCGTCAAACAGGAATAAGCAGAGATTATCTCGCTGTTTGGGGCACCAGAGCACCTCAGCAGGCTGCTCCAGCTCGGAGTCTCTCCAGCCATCCCAGGCTGTGAGAAGAAGCCCCCAGCCCCCGCCTGCCTGGCCCAGTCCTGGGCATGGCGGCTGGCGTGCCCTCAGGGACTTCACCTGGAAGTCAGGTATTGTCACCTGCACCCCAGGTCTTGTCTCCTGGCACCTCCCGGTCTGGGGGCCTAGGGAAGGGCCGCAGCAGCTCTGTCCCAGGAAGGGCAGGGACCCTGCACCCCCAAGTGGGGCTAAATGTCGCCTGTAGTTAGGGCTCCATGCCAGCTGCCCGGACTCAGCTTACCCTTGTTTCCCTGCTTTGAGCAAACTGGGTTTACGGGAACCCGGATCGCAGTTAGGGGAAAACACCGGCTGGCCGCAGGGCCCGCCCTGTGCCGGCTGTTGTCCTACACAGTGAGGGACCTGGTGCTCTGTGCGCGTGGCCTGGCTCTCTCAGCATCCTGAGGTCTGGGCAGTAAGTGTCTGCGGCAAGCAGGGTGACGGGCACGAATGAGGCTCTGGAACTGCTCTGCCAGGGGTGGCGGCGGCCGAACAGGACAGGGCCACACCCCCAGCCCCCACCTTGGCACGGTGCAGCGTTGAGCCTCAGCTTCCTCACCTGAAAAGTGGGGGTGCATCCTCCCAGGGCTGGGACCGCGAGAGCCTGGGCATCCGCTGGCAGCAAGCAGATGCCTGACAGTGGCGGAGGGTGTGGGGGAGCGAACCCGCCCGCCTTGCAG
Organism: Condylura cristata; assembly: GCF_000260355.1. NCBI lineage: Eukaryota > Metazoa > Chordata > Mammalia > Eulipotyphla > Talpidae > Condylura > Condylura cristata. The sequence goes on along the minus strand of NW_004567107.1, from coordinate 3,774,791 downwards.
AGACTGGGGACTGCCTGCCGTCCATGCCTGCCCGAGTGCGAAGCCGTGCAGGGCCCGTGGGCGTAGGAGTAGATCAATTACACACACTGTGAGATTCCCTGTGCTTTCCAAACTTTCCATCAAGAGTGTTTATTGCTTTGATAATGGGGGGTGGGAGCCCCAAAGACCAAACAAACAGCTTGACAGGAGCAGACTGTGGGGGCTGGGCCTGCACAGTAGCAGAAGACAGGAGCCTTGACTGGGGTTTAGAAGGCGCCAGCGGGAGGGGAGGCCTGGGGGAGGCCGGCCGGCAGAGCAGCAGGAGAGGCAGGCGGGGCTTGGGGTCAACAGAGGGCGCTGGACAGGGCTGGCCCTGTGGGACTGGACCCTCTGGAGGAAGGGCGGCTTCCTGTGCCTCAGTCTCCCCCTCTGCAAAATGGGCTGGTGAACAATCGGCCCCCTCCCCAGGGGGTCGGCAGCTTGGAGCAGAATCAGTGAGCCTCTGCTCGGCTGCGGAGCAAATCTGTCACTCTGGACCGAGCGCCGCAGCCGAGAGCTCGCTGGGCCGGTCTGGGCTCGGGCGGCCCCTCCACCCCGCCGCCCGCCAGCCTTGGCCTGGCAGCAGCTGCTTGGCAGGATGTTGCCCCCACTGTACTGGGGTCCCTCCTTGAAGGCGAGGTGCTTTCTAAGCCTCTCCCTGGAGGAGAGAGGCTGACAGTGGCCAGGTCTCTGGCCTCCGCTGAGACCTTCAGTGCACCCTGCTGCATCCTCGGCATCCTTCCACGAGGTGAGTGAGCTCAGACCGGGGGAGGGGGGGAATGGGGGGGCTGCCATTTCCATGGGCACCCAAGGGGTGAGCTGAGAGGGGGCCACACAGAGAGAGGTGGGGTGCAAGGCGCTCAGGGACCGTCTCTGCCCCCAGGTGAGTGTCCTCATTTGTCCACAGGGTGTTCCTGCCCCCACCCCACCCCATGCCCAGAGAGAGGCTTGGGAACCCCCCAGTGCAGCCGGCACCCCTCCCCCGGCGTCAGCCAGGGAGGCAGAGCCAGCAGAAGGTCTGTGTTGAGAGAGTCACTGCCAGCAGTCAGCCATGCAGCGGCGGGGTCAGGCCAGTGGAAAACCTGTGGGCAGCGGCCGAATCCCCCCATCAGGGCAGCCTCGGCGCTGCCCCTACGGCCAGGCGCCCCAGAGTACCAGGACAATCTCCTTTGCCCCAAATCAGCCCAGCAATGACACCTGCTACTTGTCCTCCCAGGCCACAGAGCTGGCGTCTGACCGCCCCTGGGGCTGAAGCCTGGCGTATGGACAGTGGCCCTCTGCCACCCTGCTGGGTTTTGGTTTCTGGCTCCTTCCAGACTGAAGGTTTCTGGCTCACTCCAGGCCATCGGCCCCACCGGGGGTGGGGTGTCACCTGCCGTCACAGCTCTCCTGCCTGGACGCCGGGCCTGGGCCTCCTCCCGCTGGACGGTCCCTTGTTGTGAAATTGTCTTTCCCGGAGGCTGACAGGCCCCGTGTGCACCGCTTGCTGTGGAGGGACCTGCCTCGCCGCCCTCGGGGAGCCTCAGGCCTGGGGCAGGAGAGCATGGTGGGCCAGGGCCTGCTCCCCTGGGCTGGGGCTGTGCTGGGGGCTGGATTCCTGGTGAGGCCGCAACTCTGGGCTGCAGGAAACCAGCTCGGGGTTGTTTTGTTTTTATTGCACAACCCTGGTGCACCGGCCAGAGCGGACATCTGCTGTTTTGGCTGGCCCCGAACCACGCTGCCCCTCTCTGCCACCCCACTGCCTCATGGGAAAGCCCCCTCCCTCCGTGAGTGCAGCCTGGGGAGGGTCTTTCCTCCACGGCCTTCCCCAGGACAGGCTCCTGGTCCCCCTCTTGACGGCCAGTCCCCGAGGATGGTCACCGAGTCCTGCTTCTTGCTTCTTTCATTCTGAGCGTGTCTTGGGGCTGGCGACGAGCCCTTTCCTGCCCATGGCCAGCGGCCCGCTGCTGTTGCTCACAGCCCCAGGAGCCTGACCTGAAGTCGGAAGGCCGGTCCCGGCTCTGTCCGTGACCATGAGACCGGGCCAGAAAGCCCCTGTCCAAGCCTCCGTTCCTTGACCTCCGCAGCCTAGCAGGTCTCAGCGCTGACACCCACAGCTGTGGCCGCTCTGGCCACCGCAGCTGACCAGGATGGGGCTGGTGACTGGCACAGGCCAGCACCTGAGCCCTCGGGACCAAGGGTCTTGCTCAGTCCCAAATCGTGCTGACTTTGTACCCGAATCTATGACTTGGCTGGGAGAGCGGTCTGCTTCTCATTAAGCCACCATGCCTCAAAAGTTTGAGAATCTGCCGAAAGCTTTAGATGTTCTCCTCAGACCAAAGTCCTCTCTCTACCTGTGCCCAGTGGTGGTCTTGCACACACACTTGGGTACACACACGCGCAAATGTACAATGTCAGGAGGAGGGCTGGGGTCAGGCTTCCGGCGCCTGGACATCTGGGTCTGCAGAACACCAGCCAGTCTGACGTATGGGTCAGTCCGGGGCTGGCCCTGTACCGGCTCTGGGGTGTCGCCTGTCCACCGGAGAGGAATGCCTCTGTAGAGACGGCTGTGTTTGGAGCTAGGCTCCATTTCTCAGCCTCCCCTGCAGTTAGGTCTGGCTGTAGGACTGAGCTCCGGCCAAGATATTGTGGGCTTTGGAACCTCGTCCATAAAATTCCTTCCAGCCGTTGCCGACACGCTCCCCTTTGGCAAGATTCCTGCAGAAGAGGATAAGGCCCTAGATGACAGGCCACAGGCGAGCCTGGGCCCCTGAGTGACTGTGTGGAGCAGACGCTGGTCCCTCCCCCACCAAAGGCGAGGACAATGTGAACATGAAATTTGGGGGCGGCTTCTGGTGTCCTCGTCCTTCCTACTAATACCACATTGCTGGCCATTTTGTCGTTATCCTATAAGACAGCATTTTTGTTCTACCGTCCAGGGCAGGTCTCACCACGTGAAAGGACTCCGTCTTAGGTCTCCCTAGGCTGAGGCTCTCAACTGTCCTCAGTCTGGCATCCTGGATGCTCTGGCCCTGTGCCTGGTGATCCCCAAGACTCTAAGCATCTTCTCCAGGACCCCAATTTAGGCCCTCTCTGGGCCCCACTTCTTACCTTTAAGCCCTCCCCCAGCTTTCCTCATACCATTGTCTCTAGTTTCCTTGTGCACTCGGTGGCTTTGGCTTCTGTGGGGTCCAGTGACTGGGGCCAGGGTCAGATGTTCCTCTTTTGTTTTCCTCTGTTGGGCCGCTCCTTAGGGCAGGGATGAGGCTGCTCATCGCTGAGCTCCCGCCAAGAGATGAGCAGGCAGAAGCAGGACCCCTGTGAGGCCCGGTGTCCACAACCCCACAGCCTGAAGCCCTGGAGGGCTGTTCCAGGTTGACCCCTATTTCCTGGAGCACCCGGATTCCAGAAGGACAAGTTGGCTGCAGCCTGTGGCTCATTTTCTAGTCAGGTCTCACAAGCCTCCCAAAGTGGGGCCCGGAGTCAGGCCCAGGGCTGTCACTCTGGCCTCATCTCCCAACCGCCAGCAGCACCTGAGCCTCCACGCCGGGGGGGCCCCAGAGAAAGGCTAAGGTCCATGACATCCCCACTGCCGGCTTCCTTTCCACCCTGGTCCTTAGGGGGAGTGCTGCCCTCCACCTTTTCAGTGATGCAATGGGCCCCCAAACTACCTTTAGCCTTTACCAGCCCTTTTGCTGTTGCGTGGTTACCCTCACCCCACTCAGAGAAACGGTGCACATGTGCCCTCTACACCCTGGATACCTCTGACCTGTCACCCCGAGCCCGGGGCCCGATGCCATCACTGTCCCCATTTTCCAGGTGAGGAAGCTGACGTGCAAGAGCCCTCACCCAGGCAGTGGAGAGGCAGGGACGGCTGGGGGCGGGTGGTGACCAGGGCTTTAGGCCCAGAACTGGTGGGAGAGACGGCTGCTGGGGAGGGGCCAGGAGGTGGGTGGCTCCTTTGCTGTCACGGGGGTCCCTGCCCCCAGGTTGCGCCCTCCCCGGCTCTGGCTCCCCCATGTGCGGAGCCCACCGCAGGCTGGGCTGTGGGGTTTCTCCGGAGCAGACCGACGCGCCCCTTCTCCAGCTCCTGGGCTCACTTTGCAAAACAGCAGAAATTTATAGCCCGAGTAATTGATCACGGTGCGGCTGCCTCCCTCCATCTCCCTGTCTCCTGATTCCCTTCTCCCCGCTATCCGCTCTCTTTTTTTCTCAGCGTGCCATCTGTGGTGTCAGAGAAAAGGAAGCCAAAAGGGGGGGTCTAGTCCCAGTTCTGCCAACTACGAGTCACATGGACCTCAGTTTCCCCATCCGCACAGCAGAGAAGCTAATAATACCTGCTCCCACGGGTGGGCCGCGTGGATGCTGGGCCCGAAGGCCTCCTCCCCTGGGCGACCCTGCATGACGAGGGTCGCGCTGGGCCCCTCCCGATGGCCCTGTGGGCCTTCCCCGGGCTCAGCAGGCTGTGCCCAAGGCGCCCAGAGTGCGCTGTGCCCGCCAGCCCGCCTGTCCTCACTCCATCGCTGCCCGGAAGGAACGGAGGACTCCGGGCGAGGGCAGAGAGCAACGTCGCCGTCCTGTGCCCCCTCTTTAGCGCTGGCCCGGCTCCTGGACCCCGGCTCTCTGCCACCCCGGAGCTCACCCGGCCCCTGCCTCGGTTCCCTCACCCGCCAGTCCTCTGGTGCCTGCCCGATTCATGGAACCTTCCAGAATGACCCTCCGAGGGACCCGGAGGGCGCTTTGCTTACCCTTCACTCCGCAGAGGAGTGCTCGGGCCTGGGCGGGACCCCCTACGTCTCCCACCGAGCCCCCCAGGCCTGACTGGGGAGCCCCTCTCCCCACTCGGCGCTCCTGGCGGGCTGTCCTTCAGGCCGGGGGACAGTATTTGCACGAAGCGGGACTTGGCCTCCCCCCCCACTGGCCTCCCTTCCAGTTCTCAGCCTGGCGAGGTCTCTCCTGCAGTGAGGTCTCTCCTGCAGTCCGTCTCTGCAGTCTCTGCCCTGTCCTAACCTCCAGCCGGCAGGTGTGGGCTGGCGTCCTCCGCGGCCCTAAGGCTGCACGCGGCTCTTCTCCCCCAGACCGCGAGGACGCCTCTGGGTGCCCCACCCGGCTCCCCACGCAGCAGGGGGCACGCAGCTGGGGGGCCGAGGGGGGTGCAGCAGGACGTTTTGTTCCCCTCCCTGGGGCAGGACAGGTGATTCCAGCCCTTCGCCTCTCTGTTCCCGCCTGCCTGGCGGAGACGAGCGCGGCTGCAGAGCTGAGAGCCAGGCAGCAGCGCACAGAACAAACAGAATTTTTTTTTGCAACTAGAGGGGGAAGCACAGAGCTAAAAATAAAACGAAAAGATCAGTATCTGTCAGTCTGACAGCTGATTGGCTGCTCGGAGATGCATATAATTACCAGCCACTGGCGCTGGGTAGGCAAAGCCGGGAGAAACTGCTGAGAGAGGTTAGGATTTAACCTTTAAATTCTGGAGCCGCCGGAGGCCCAGGGGAGGACAAAGGGTGTCGGCGCTAACGAGGCCAGGGTGGGTGGTGGGCGGGCAGCCCCCTGATTTGGGGGGCAGGCTCCGGCCCCGCAGGGACGGCCCTGGGAGCCCCCCGCCGCGGCAGCCCCGTCGGACTGGGCTGGCGTCTGATTGGGCGGCCTCTGGCCGCGTCCCTCTCTCCGCCCACCCGGGGCGCGTGTCTTCCGGGAAGTCGGGGTCTCCCGGGAGTGAGTGAGGGGCGCCGAGCGAGCCGCCCAGGCTGGCTTTCTGGAGAGGCCCACCCCTGACCTACCCACGTTCCTCTGCCTTTTCCTGCCTGGTGTTGCTTTCCGGGGACATCCCTGCCCCCTCCTTCCTCCACCCAGGGTTACCCCACTTCTGGCAGTTTCCAGGCTGACCTAAAGGGGGTCTCTCTGGCCCCTCTGGCTTGGCCTGGGTCCCCAGCGATGGATAAACGCGACAGGGCTGGAGAGATGTGCTGACCTCGCTGAGCCTCAGTTTCTTCATCTGTAAAGTGGGGGTGGTGACCCCCTGCCTGCTGGGCAGATGCCAGGGTGCTTGGGGCTGGTCTTGTATGGTGATTATTCACCTCAGTCACGAGTCAGGAGATTCATGCTCTGGTCTCAGCCAGGATCTGTGGCTTCTCTCAGACTAGTGTCCACTGCTCCTGGGCTCCGGGCGGTGGTGGGGGCCAGGGGAGAGTTAGGTGGCGATGCTTGGCGATGTGGAGAGGACTTCTTGCGGCATCCTCACTGGCCACCTTCTCTCTGCTCACCCTTTGCCCTGGCGGCCACCTGGCCCTCCAGGTCAGCGCCTCCTCCTCCGGGAAGTCGTCCCTGATGACCCAGCAGGTTCTCTCCTGCTGCTGCAAATGCCCTGCCTGCTGCTAGGCGTTGATCACCAGTCTCATGAGGGCAGGAACCGCACGGCTGGCCAGCGAGGACCCCTGATCTGGGGCCTGCTCTGTGACCCCTGGAGCCAGCCGGAGTCAGGAACCACCGAAGACAACACTGACCACGCTAGGGGCACGCAGGCACCAGCTAGCCCGGTCAGCTTCAGTGGCCCCATCAGTGTCCTGGGAATCCCTGACCCCACAGGCCTCCTGACCACTGGCGTCTTCGGGAAGCCCGCGCCCTGTGTGCCTCCAGTGAGGAAGGAGAAAGCCGTCCTCGTAGCCTGCACCCCTGACGTGACACTGTCTGGCGAAGCTTCCGGGCTCGCTGGCCCAGCACCTGGCTTTCCCTTTGCTTAGGGGGGCACTGGGTGGAACAGCCCGGGGCACGGGACCTTGAACGTCCACTCTGACGGACAGCGGGCCCAGAGCTCCTAACTGGAGAAAGGAGCTGGGGGAGGGGGTTAGCGGCAGAGGGGGGCACGGCTCCGTCTGCACATGGTGGCCGTCATCTTGAGCCCCACAGTGACCTGCTGAGGTCTGCTGCTGTTACCCTGCCTGGTGGGTGAGGAAGCAGGAGTGGCCGATCTCCCTGGCCAGTGAAGGCAGAGCTGGACCCCCGGGCCTGTCTCCCGAGCCCTGGCAGCTCCTGCCTGCCGAGGGCGGGGGGCAGCGAGGCCACGGCTGAGGCGCTCCTGGCAGACGCGCTGCTTTCGTGCGGGGTGTGCAGAGGAACCTCCTTTTGGTCTCTGTCAGAGATCTCGGGAAGACTGAGACAGCTTTTTAATGACTCTGAGATGTCAGCCTGGCGAGTCTTTTGCAGGGGACCGGGTGACGAGATGGCCCTCGGGCAGCCCAGCTGTATGGGGTTACGGTGCTCACACTGGCAGCAGCGGCAGCAAAATCCGCCCCCCTGGAGTGAGGGTTCAGCACGTGGGTGAGGCTGGCTGCAGCCTTGACCGGGGTGCACGCGGAGAGCCCTCGCCCGCCCGAGAGGGAGCTGGCGCTCGCCCCCGTGTAACTTCCTCGTCACTAATAGCGAGTCTGTTTGGCTGCAAATTCCCCGTGTCCCCTGGATGCTTGTGACGGCCCCGTGTGGTGTCACCTGTTGGTGGCGGGACCCGGCGTCTGGCACCAGCTTCACCAGGAGCACATGGTCAGTGAAGGGAGGGTCAGGGAAGATGCACCGTGTGCAGGCAGGGAACCCCAATTCCCATGGCTGGAGGCTACCATCATCCAGCTGCTCCAGAGACCCTGCCTGAAACCCCCTGGAGAGCGCCCCAGCTCCGTCCTCAGCCCTGACTGAAGCAGGAAGGCGTCTCATCCGAATCTGCACCGACCCAGCCCGCCTTTCCGTGCTTACCTGGAAGCAAATGAGCTTGCCAGCAATTGCTCTGCTGGGGAAGTTGCATGCCCTGGGCCCGCTGGTTTCTGTGTGGCCCGAGTCACGTGCCCCTCCTTGTCACAGTGGTCCCACTCGGCGCCATCTTCCAAGTGGACACGGCCTGACTGTGGCTGTGGCTGCTGGTGTTTCTCGCGTTCGTGGGGCCCTGATTCTGTGGGTTTCAGCAGGGCTTCAGTGAGACTCTGTGCGGTACAGCAGGGACTGGCCTGGTTAAGAGCTCGACTCCACCTCTGGGTGACCTTGACCTTGGCTTGCTCACCTGTAAAATGGGACCATGCGTGGCCACTATCTAGAGGACCACTCCGGGTGAGGGTGGGGTGGGGGGTCACACTTTCTTTTTTAAAATATCACATTTTCTACAAAGAATATACCACTTTTATGGTAGACTTTAAGAAATAGGGTTTTTAAAGAAAGGACACAGGACAGAATGTGTGCGTGGTGGCTGCGCTTGGAGGGGCGTGTCCAGCAGGGCGTGTCCAGCACTGGGTGCCTGAGACGCTCCACCTGCCCCCGTGGTCCTCGGGACGACCCCATGAGGTGTGAGTGGTGGGGTGCCGTTTTCCAGAGGAGGAAGACGAGGCGCAGAGGTCAGTTGATCTGCGGGAGGCCCCCAGCGAGAACTGGGCGCCTGGTCCTGCGGGTGGGCACTGACTGCCCAGCTCTCAGCTACTGGGACTTGGAGTCCTGGCTGCAGAGCCCTGTGGGCCAGCTTTGGGGCCACAGAGGTGGTTCCCCCTTGGGAGAGGGGACATATGGACAGACCAGTAAAACGTGCGGCTTAGTGGGGAGCAGAGGGCTGCAGGGCTGACCCACCCCCTAAGGAGCCACTGTACAGACCCGCAGGACTTGCTTTGGGGAAGAGCCCTGCATGGGGCACCCTCGGAGAGCCCCGGGCCTGTGCTGTGGGGGAGACTCCTCTCCAGCTGGATTGGGGACCCTTTTGGCTTGAGCTCTCCTGTGCTATTCTAGCCACTGCGTGGCCGTCTGATGGGGGGCGGGGGGCAATTCCTGCCACTCAAACCTCTGAGAGTCTTTTCAAAGAGCAACCGTGCCCAAGGTGACCTCAACTTCCAGATGGAGAGAGCACCCCAGGTGAGTCTCAGGGGGCCCCACCCCCTCCGGCCATCCCCAACAAGGAGGCAGGTGGCGTGCAGGGCTCTGAGGCGAGGCTGTCAGTGGATCACGCGTCTCTGGCGTCCTTCAGACTCCCGATTCTGAAGTCTGCCCCCAGCCTCGGCCGCCGGGCTCTGCCCCCAACCTCTGAGCGCGCCCACTGGACTGCCTGGCCTCCGGGCTCCTGCAGGTGTGGGGAGGCGGAGCCGGGGTGGAGGGGGCGGGCTCTGCCCGGACACCCCTGGGGAGCGGAGCAGGGCCCCACCCGCATGGCAGGTTTCTACAAGAAATTCCAGCTTGTCTGTGGCTGGTTTCCGCCAGGCTTCCCTGAGAACCGCAGACAAGAGCCCACACGTTATCCGGGGTGACAGCTCTCGGCGGGAGCGGGCGTGAGGAGCATGGAGCTAAGCCCGGGAGCCGTGCGGCTGACGGCAGCCTGGTGACTCAGCCCCGGCCGCCCGCTGCCTCCTGCGAACCCCAGATTCAGGGGCTGGGTGGGTGTGGGCAATGTGCGTTTCATTTTAAGAAAATGTAAGAAAGCAGGTGCCACCGCTGAAAACAGTCGGGACAAATGCCCTCCCTTTGGTAACGAATTTCCACAGGAGCCCCCCCCCCAGAAGCCCCCTGCTGCTCCCCGCCTTGGCCCCTGTCTTCCCCGACACGCCCATGGTCTGGTGACGTCACACACGCCCAGGTTTGGGGCTAACGAGGCGCAGGGAGGAGGCCCGTGGAACTGCAGTTTCGGGGTCTCTGGGCCTGTCCTGCTGGACGGGGCCCTGACCCCTCGTGTCCGCTGCTACCTCCCCATCCAAGGAGTCCTCACATGGCCGGTGTCCCCCACTCTGCCGTCAGCCTGCTGGGTGGCCCCGGTTTGATGGCCTCCCCTCTTGGCACCTCGGGGGGCTGTTGCCTCCCTCTTGGGCTGGGGGTGGTCCACAAGAGCTGTTGCTCCTGTTCAGGCCTCCCTGGATTCCGTGACAAGGGGGTGCAGTGTTGTGTAGGTCCCCCCAGGAGACGTGGCTGCTGGGAACCCCAGAGGAGCGGTCTGCGAGGGACAGAGCCCGGAAGGGTGAGGAGGGCAGGCTGGCAGCCCTTTGGTGGGCAGGTTGAGGGCACCCTGAGATGGCAGTTCTGGGTGCATCCACCTGCTCCCCAAGTTTCAAATCTTTCGAATCCCCTGAACCTGTTCAGACGCAGAGTCCAGTGCAGCAGGCTGAGGCGGGTGCTGGGCCGGTGTCGCGTGAGAGGTGCCCGGTGGCCTCTGCCTGAGCCGGGGCGGCAGGCCGCATGGCATCGGAGTCGGAGCTCCAGGACGGCTTCAGGAGAGAGGCCCAGGGCCCCAGCACACCCGCGCCGGAAAAGATGAAGCAACCTGAGGGTAAAATTAGGTTTTCAGCCAGAACCAGACCTCCGCCTCCCGGCACAGACACACGTCTCTGCTTCTCCCCACGTGGCCACGAGGGCCCGAGAGCCTGTGGTTTCTGAGCGTAGCTTTTCCTCGCCGAAGGGGTGAATTTGCTCTGAAAACTTGCCTGTAAAATGAATTTTTCTAGATCAAATGCTGTTTTGCAGAGGCCCGTGTGTTAAGGCAATGGTTGCTTTTCTGCCCAGGGAGCTCTCATCTGAAGCCGCGGGCGTGGAGGCAGGACGAGCCTCAGGGTGGACAGCCCAGGAGCAGGTGGCCTCGGCTGGGGGCTGGGGCCAGCTGGAGCTGCAGGCCTTGGGGAGAAACCTGAAACCCAAATGGCCTCCCAAGTGGGCTGAGAGGGCCTGAGCTCTGGCCAGGGAGGCTAAGCCCTCAGGAGCAAAAGGGCCCCTGGGCAAAGGGGCCTCACCTGGAGAAGGCGCCCCGGGCACTGGCGTGCAGGGCAGCGTGGCCGTCAGGCCGCCCTGAGTGTCGGCAGCGCTGAGGGGTGTTGCTTTTCCCTTCCCAGCTTAAGGAGCTGCTCCCCCACCGTTTGTCTCTTTCCCAAAGAAGCTCTGAAGCTGGAGTGCACGGAGCCGCCCTAGAAACAGCCTCCTTGCCCAGAGGGTCCACTGAGGGGTGACCTGGGACCCTCCAAAGAGACAGTGAAGTCCACAGTCTCCCCACACGGATCAGACAGAGGCTATCCTGGGATCGTTGTTCCAGAAACAACGTTTGGGGCCCCGTCGCCGAAAAGCCCTTGCAGTGACACGTTCTGTCTGTGTATTCGTCGCCCACCGCTCTGTAACAAAGCTGCTCCCTCAGAGAAGCCGCAACCACAAGCGGGAACCTCAAAGTTTCAGCGGGGGAGGGGTTCAGCAGTGCGAGACTGGCCGCCTCCGCCGGTGGTGTTCCCTGAGGCTGCGCAGACCGGGTCTGCCTCAGCTGACGCTGGAGCGGGGTCTCCGTGGCTCACCCCCGTGGCCGGCCGGCGCAGGAGGCCCCAGCTCAGCTCCCGCCACGTGGGCTCCGCGTGGGCTGCTTGAGCTTCTTCACAACATGGCGCTGGCTTCCTGCAGAGGTGTTGCAAGACAGGCGGCTGGAGCCCGGCGCTGATGATGCAGCCTGAGGAGCAAGTCGGTCTTCTCCGACCCCACTGGTGCTGGCGGGGCTGCAGGGCGGTGGCTGTGGGAGGTGCTGGAGGCCATGCTGCAGGCTGGCTGGTCACGTCCCTGAGGGAAGGCTGCGCCCTCCTCACGTGAGGAGGAGGCGGCTGCGGCCAGGCCTGTGCCAGCGGCGCAGCCCAGACGACAGCGGCGAGACTATAATCCCGCCTCATTTGCTGAGCGCTCACCCTCCGCGGCGCCTCCCGGCATCGTGATGTGGGTGACGCTGGTCCCAGTAGGTTCTAGAAAATGCATAGAATGAGATTCTTTTTTCACGGTGCCGGCCACAGGGACACCAGCAGCGCTGCCTTCTGCAAGTGCAGGACGAAGTCAGTGACTTGGGTGAACCCAGGGAAAGGAAGCTCAGGCGGATAAATGCTGGCGATAAACAAGTAATAAATAGGTGAGGTAAGAGCTTGGTTTTGTGCGTTAACGAGCCGAGGAGCGGGGGTCTTTGGCTGCGCTGGGGCGTCACATCTCCAGGCTGTGGGCCAGTGGGGCTCGTGGGAGCACTCGGTGGGAGCACTCGGCGGGTGCCGGCCTGCCCCGCCCGCGCCTGGCTGAGACTCAGGCTCGTCCCCACTCTCGTCTGTGGACTGGGGTGCGCATGGCAGGGTCCTCCTTTTATGACACGATCTGGCCGAGCGCGGGCTCTGGCGAGCCGAGGGAGGTCACGGGGTGACGGCAGTCCGGTTGAGGGGCCCCCAGGAGACCTGCTTGGACCCTCGGGCACAAAATAAGCCTTAGCGGCCACTTCCCACAGGGGAACCCAGAGTCTGGAAGCACAAAACTCCTTCCGCCGGGGCTTGAGGCCACAGAGGGCCAAGCCCCTTCCTGTCCTGTCCAGTCCCCCCAGGCATTTTCTCCTGGGGACTCTCCGTGTGCTCAGTGTGGCTGGGGAGAAACACCCCAGGCACGGAGGTGGCCCCCCGGAAACAGTCAGGTGCTGGCCCCTGTCCTCCAGGCCGCCGAAGCCTGGGCCTGGGCCAGAGGAGTGTGCCGGGCGGGGGCAGAGGACCCTGGTGTCCGGCTGCCTGGGAGCACAGGCTGTGTGGCCCTGGGCGAGCCCCTCCGCCTCCCTGTGCCTCGGTTTCCCCCGCGTGGGCTGGGCTTGCCAGCGGCCCTGGGGAGTGGGGCGCGGACGCAGGGCCGGCGCCTCAGAGACCACCCCGTCTGCCCCGGCGGGGCCCGCCGTGCAGCTCTGTCTTCATCTCTTAGGTATGTCAGTGTTCTGACTAATACCGCGTTACGGAGAAGGAAAACAACTGTGTCCACAGCAAAGACTACACAGGCTGCAAGTCCCCCCACTGTCTCGGCCCGCACAGCTCCTGCGCTCCGGCGGGACGTTTACTGGACTTGAGTCTGTTTCGTTTGGCCTCTGCCTGCTAAGGAGACGTGAAGCCCAGCAGGAGGGGGAGGCACGGGTCTTTGGGCGGTTCTCAGCCACTTGGGGGTCTCTTCTGTGGGTGCGCAGGTCCCGGCAGGCTGGGAGTGCTGCCTCGGCTCTGGACACACGCAGGGGCATCCACGCGGGTGCTCCGAGACCCCCGTACCAGAAGCATGTCTGCCGTGGCCCTGCCACCCCCACTTCTAGCTGAAGCCTGGGCAGCTGTTGCTGCCTTGCACCCCAGTTTCTCCATCTGTGAAGTCAGGAGGCCGTGGGCCTGGCTGATCTCACAACCCGCCCCCCCCACACACACTGCATGGAATTCCAGCTGCCTGCAGAGTCTGGGGTGCGGGAGGAGCGGACCCCACCCGGCAGGGAAGGGCCCAGAACCGCCTGTGTCGGGCTCAGGGTGTAACCGGCCCCAGAAAAGCCTGAGCAAGGCCCTGCTGCCGGCTGCCATTCAGAATGTCTCCTGTTGGTGGCACTTTGGCGTGGTTCAGGTGTGCTGGGCTGAGGATCTATTTGGTTTGCAGATGCGGCTGTGCTGGCTGCCCACGCCACCAGGTCCGCTTTTCACTGGAGCGAACCCTCCTGGCGCAGGCCAGCCTCTGCCATGCCCTTCTCTGCCCTCAGAAGCCAGACCAAGCCCAGGAGCAACCCCCAGGCCTTCGGGGACCTGGCATGGGCTCTCCCAACCGGGGAACCCCACCCCTCACCCTCGCTCCTCCAGACACCCAGCTTTCTCTACTTTCTAGAATCTTGCTGAGTTTTCTGCCTCGCTCTCCCTCTCTTCTCCTCATGACTCTTGCTGAATGCCACTTCCTCCAGGAAGCCCTCCCGGCCTGGTGGACCCCCTTTGGTTCTTGCTCAGACTCATCGTACCTTTGCAGACTCATCATGGTAACGATCTAAAGACATCTCTGGTTTACCTCCTGCCCTCACCCCACAACAGGGTGGGGTCCACGAGGATTCTCACACCTGGGCCCAAGCACAGGATCCAACACCCTGGGGGACTCTAGAAATGTCAACTGAGTGCGCCCATGGCTGGGGTCCCCAAGAAGCTGATGAGCAATCTGTTGATCCAGGAGGGGCAGATGCTCCAGACCTCGTGTGAGAAGGCCCTGGTGGCCCGTGGCCGCCGCCACCCCCATCCTCGGGCCTCAAGGCTCTGCCTGGAAGGAGCGAAGGGGTTAAGTGTTTCTGGCGCCTCGTGCTGTGTCTGCAGAGGTCCCCCTTCCGGGGCTGCAGCAAGGAGGTTGGCCAGGAATGTTTGCAATGCAGCCCTGGGAGGGCTGGCGGTGGGCTGGTGGAAGTGGGGGCCTGTGAGGCCGAGGACCGGCTCCCCAGTTGAGCAATCTCCCAGGCCCAGCCGGTTCCTGTAACTCCTGCCCCTCCCGCCTCCCCGCTCCCTGCCCTGCCCCTTCCTCTGCCTGCCTGCCCGGCAGTGGGGGACGCACTCCGGCATTGCAGAGGGAGGTGGAGAGACAGATCCTTCCCAGAGAGCCTGGAGGGGCTTCCAGGGAGAAACAGGAGGGGCTCAGCTCAGAGAGGGCAGGGACTCGGTCCAAAGTCACACAGCAGGGACCACCCGACCAGCCACACCCTGGACTGGGCCTTACTGCAAGGCCACCCAGCTTGGAAGTCACTTTCCCACTCTGGTGAGAGGCTGGAATCACAGGGGCCCCCTCTCACCACGGCAAAGGTGCCCACAGCTCGACCTGGAGTTCCACGCAAGCCCTGGGGTCCCCTGAAGTCGGTGGCCCTGGGGGGTTGGGTGCACAGCCCCCCTGTCCTGGTCACAGCCCACAGCCCAGCCTGTCCAGACCAGCCGGGGAGGAATGAATGAAGGCGGACTTCAGCTGCTTCTGGGAAGTCCCCTCCCCCTTCCCTCCAGCCCTCCAAGCCCAGGCCCGAAACCGAGTCTCCACAGCACATGCCTTCCTGGGGGGGGCTGCTGTCCCTGCCCCTAGGATGCGCCAGGCTGGGGGCAGGACTTACCAGTGATGGGGAGGGGCCTGAACTGGCCCCACAGTCTTCCAGCTTCGGGGCCTGGGTCCCCCTTTTCTCAGCTGGAAAGTGGGGTTCAGATGAACTGCCCAGACACCAGTCTGATCTGCTGGTCCGGTGGAAGCCTTGCACAGATGTCACCCCTTCTTCCCGCAAAGAAGACCAGGCTCATTGGGCCTCTGGGTGCTGCTGTCTTGACCACACCAGACTGGAATCAGCAGGGGGGCTCTGGTGCCCCAATCTGGGTAGGGCTGGGTAGGTAGGTGTTAAGTACCTGGGAGGATCAAGCAGCCCATTTTACAGAAAAGGAGGTAGGCTAAGCCCTGCAGACACAAAGGGGAGTTTTAACTGAGAACCCCCTCTGGTAACACTAAGGACCCCTCTGCAGTTCGGTCTGTCACTGTCTCTGGGTCCCTCTGTGTCAAGCAAGGATCGATCTGCTTTCCTGAACATCATGTCTCAGAGGGAGATAGCGTGATTCCCACTTATTTTTTTTTTGCAGGGAACAGAGAGGCTGATGCAGTTGCCCGAGGTCACACAGCTCACAAGGAGCCTGACTTCGAGTTCAGGCACCTGCATGGGGGCCCATCTCTTCCATGCCAGGCTTGTGGTCCAGGCCACTTAAGCCCTTTGGCCACAAAGGAAGGGACCCCCATACCCTCTCCAGGAGGAAGAGGCCCAGGGCGGAATTGTCACTGCTACTACCAGGGGTGCGGGTGGGGTGGGGGGCAGCCAGCACCCACACCCAGGCAAAGCTGGCTTTGCAGCCCCTGGCTCTGGGTTCGTGTCCCTGCCAGGAAGGACCCCCACAGCCCGCTGGGCTCGCGGACAGATGGACAGATGACAGCCCCTCCCCGAGGCCTGTGCGCTGCGAGGCTTCGCCACCTCCTCCCCGAGCAGGTTTCCTTTAAGAAACCAGAAGATTGATTTCCTGGCAGGCTCTGCACCGAGGAGCGTCCAAATGGTTTGCATGTCTGCATTTTTTACTGCTCCGTTTAATATGTATGCAAATGCCGGCCGGCTGAGCCCGGCGCGGCGCCCCATTAAAGCGGCCGTCCTGGGCGCGCGCCTCATTCCAGGCGACGGGCTCAGCGGCCTGATAGATGGGGTGCAGGACGGAGACAAATGACGGGCTTTTGTAATTTCTTTCTTTTACGGGGAGGGGGGCTCCGGACTGGAAACGGCAGATTTAAATATATGCAAAATTGTTTGCGGGTTTTGGGGAGGGGGCCGCGGAGACCTCAACCAGGAGGGGAGGATTCAGTGTTTTCTTCTGCGGGAGTCCTGCTGGAGGCTGGAGGGGGAGCCGGAGCCCCCACAGTCACCTTCTGGCGGAGAGAGAGGCAGAGCAGCTTTGCTCCGGGTAGCAAGCACAGCCTCACAGAAAGCGCCGCTTTAGCCGCAGAAAAAAAGAAAAACGAGACTATTTCAGCCGGTTACACCCGCAGGTTACAGTGGCCAACCGGGTCCCCCCCCCATCTTCACGTCTTGGGTTTCCAGGGTGGCTCATTTTAGAGGTATGATGTCACTGAAGTCACACTGGTCCAAACTGAGGCCGGCAAGCTGCCGTCCACTCAACCTCGCCCCAGCACCTCACCACCTGCGGTGAGGAAGGTTGGGGGGGCAGGTCATACTTGGAATCTGTCTGGACCTCCCCACTCACCAGCCCCCCATCTGGCACCCACCTTCCTGGTACAGAACCCACATCAGACGGTCTGAGGACTGAACCTGCATTTTCAAAATATTGCTTAGTCTTTAACTTCAGGCTGAGTTGTAAGTCTTTCCGAATTCAGGAGTTAGTCGGGAGGTGGGGGAGGGACACCTGGAGGGGCTGGTGGGGAGAAGGTTCTCTGCAGAGGGGCCCCCTGGGGGTGGCTCCCAGTCGGGGTGGTGTTTATCAGGTGCCTTTGCGTGCTGCCCGAGGGTGGGGTCGTGAGTGTGGAGCACATGTGTGTCCGCGTCTGTCCACACGTGTGTCTGCGTGACCGCTGCCTGCAGCAGAGGGGCCGGCTCCTGCGGCTGAGGCCTTCCCACCCCCACCCCAGTCTGCCACCCCTCCCCAGCCTTTCACCCCTTTTCTTCCGCCCCTTCAGCCCTCCTTCCCCTCCCCCACCCTTCTTCCTCTCACCCAGGTTTACCCAGCCCTGGAGTCCCATGAATTCCAGTGTCCCCCAGACAGCAGGTAACTGCCACCCCACCACCACCCCTACACCCCGCTCTGTCCCACCTCCTCCCTTCCACACCTCTCACAGCCCACTGCAGCTGCCTGTTCCTTTCATCTTGTCAACTACCTTCTACCCTAGGAGAGTGACCCCGTGAGAACTAGGAAGTGGGGTGCTCAGGGAATTTCTGATGTGTGTGAACTCCTCAGGACCCCCAACCCAGGCAGGTCCTCCTTCAGGTTCAGGCCCTCATTGTGGGGGTAGGGGGTTCCCTGACGGGGGCTCCCCCTCAGTTCGAGCCACAATCGGTGACCCCCAGGCCCCAGTCAACCCACCTGAGCCTGGGACAGTCCCCCGGTCCTCTGGTGTCGTGGCCCTGAGCTAGCCAGCCCCCTGTGGCACCATCCTTCTAAGGAGGGCTGGTGGCCACGCTTCCGGAAAGTTCTTCCACGGAGAACCATCCTGATGGATTGACAT
Organism: Condylura cristata; assembly: GCF_000260355.1. Lineage (NCBI taxonomy): Eukaryota > Metazoa > Chordata > Mammalia > Eulipotyphla > Talpidae > Condylura > Condylura cristata. The sequence goes on along the minus strand of NW_004567107.1, from coordinate 3,757,292 downwards.
AGCCCCTCTGGGACCCGCCCTCCAGGGGCCTCCAAGCAGCCTGGGAAACCAGCCCGGTGCCCAGCACCCTGACCCAGGGCCAGGGCCATAAAGTGGGGCTGAGGGTCGGGGTCCCCCAGAAACGACGCCTGCGTATGGGCAATATTTCTTGTTCAGCGCCCCCCTCCTGCTGTAGGATGTCAGGACCGGGAGTCCGCCTGGAGGTCTTCCTGGGACTCCTGAAGGTGGGGGACACTGGGAGGTGCTCCCAGGAACCCGTAGATTTGAATCAGCCGGAGGGCGAGCGACCTGGCGCTCCCAGTGCCTCCCCGCCTTGGGCCTGCACCCTCCATCCGCAGCTGGTGGGGGCCACGTGCCTCAGGCCCTGTCAAGGCACCCTGGGCTCTCCCAGACGGCGCTCAGAACGCAGTTGGCACTTGTCTCAAGGAGGGCCGACCGGAGGAGGAACCCCAAGACTGGGGTGTGTCCTGGGGAAGGCGGCCAGAGGTGAGGCCTCAGGGGCAGCAGCCGGAGATCAGGGCTGTGCTTCTCTGAGCTGAATAGCTAGGACACAGGATTTGTCTGTTTAATGAGGAGGAAAGTTGATCAGTATGAAGGGTAAAGCTGACTTTGCTGTGGAGGAACGGTGCCTTTCTTTCCAAAATCTGACTTCCCCGAAATCGGGGAGATTGTGGGAACCGATCACCCGACGTGACTGTTGTCGGAGGCTGCTCTGTCCTGGTTCTTGCACCACAACAAGGAGGCTGAGTTTCCTCCAGCAATTTCACAATTCAGTGCGCGGGGGCGGCGGAGGGTTGAGAAGTGCTTTGAGAGACGCGAGACGAGGGTCAAGGGTCCCCCCCCACGGGGCAGGGATAGCCAGTGAGCTTCCCTAGAGAAGTGCTTTTGGCTTCAAGAGAAACAGGGCCTTTGGGGAGTTACCTGCAGTGGGTGGGTGGGTGGGGGAGGCACACTTCAGCTGGGGCAGAGCACGTGCAAAGGGCCTGTGGCAGAAAGGAGTGCTGGGAGGTGGAGGGCCAGAGGCCAGCCAGCAGGGGCTGGGTGAGGGCAAGAGGAGGTTGGAGATGTGGCAGGGCCAGGTCGGCAAGTGCCACCTGCCTCAAGTGCTGCACTTTCTCCAGCTGGCACGGGGGAGCCTCAGACTAATATGGCGTGACCCAATATGACAGGGCTGCGCGCTGATGGTCACGTTGTAGTTGTTGGTACCAGGCACCATTTCAGTTACGTCACAGTCAAGAAAAGTTCGGGCTGGAAGGGGAAGTGACTTATCCAAGATCTCACAGCTGGCACGGGCGGGGGTGGAACTCAGACTGCATGTATCCGGCTCCAAAGCCCCCACTCTCGTCCCCCACACAGCTGCCCTTGTCTGGACATGGAAGGTCAAGGGGCAAGGTGCCCCCTCCCCCCCATTTCACTGAGCGTTTCCTCCTCTTTTCTGTTTCCCAGGCCTGGGTGGGGACTCCAGGCCACAGGGTCACTGGGACTGGAAAGGCCCAACTCAGTTCCTGTCCAGTGGGGAAGTAGGGTTACAACACCAGAGGCTGAGGTTCTGGGGAAGCTGGGACCCTTACTGGGAGGGGTCTCTGCCCCCGCCTGCTCCCTGGGGCATAAGCCATACTCCCCAGTTTAGGAGTCAAGGGCTTTGCCCGCCCTGTGCCACCTGCAGGTGTCCCACCCCCACAGACTCACCATATCTAATCAGCGGGGGAATGCAAAGCACACTGTGATAGCAGCCGTCAGCGACACCAGAGAACAAGTGCTGGCGAGAATGTGCTGGAAATGGCAGATTGGGCACCGCTGGGAATGGAAAATGGTGCAGCCACTGTGGAAAGCATGATGGCCGTTCTGCAAAAAATTAAAAACAGAACCTCCATGTGATCTAGTAACTCTGCCTCTGGGTATGTACCCCTCCAAGAACTGAAGGCAGGAGCTGCAGCAGGGGGTATGCACCCAAGTACATCCAGCACGATCACAGCAGCTGCAGCAGAAACAACTCAGATATATCTACCAGCAGGTGATGACTATGCAAAATGTGGTGTGGGCCTACAAAGGAATATTATTCAGCCATTAAAAAGGAGATTCTGTCATGTGTCTCAACATGGATGAACTCTGAGTCCATGTAGCTAAGTGAAGGACAGATACTATCTGAGCCCACTTCTGTGAGGTACCCAGAAATAGTCAAGGTCAGAGAAGTGCCAGGGGTTGGGGGAAGAAGGAAATGGGGGTTTATTGTTTAATCGGGACAGAATTTCACAAGACAACGAACTCTGGGGATAGATGGTGGTGTTGGGTCCACACAGTATGAAGTGTACTGAATTGTTCGCGTAAAGTAGCTAAGGTAGGCAATTAAAAAGGAAATCTAATCCTAAATGCTTCAAGTTGTCGACAATGGCCTTTATGTGGAACTTTTCCTTGCCTTTGTCAGAATGCGTTAAAATGCAGATGACAGTTGCCACTGGCGGAGTTAAGAATCACAGACATGGAGTTCCCGGGCGAGTGTCTTCACCCCTCTGAACCTCTGTGTCCTGCGGATAGCGAGGAGTATAGTGGCCCCCTCCTGGGAGCACCGCGGGGACTCCCCGGGGCCCAGGAGCTGGTGTCCAGAGAGCTCGGGACACTCGGGGCCTGGTACTGGCCCAGATGATCTTTGAGCTTTTGGAATTGGTGAACCTGATCAGCACAGACCCTTGTCAGAGGAGAAAAGACCTCCAGACCCACCATACACCTGGGGTGGAGACTAGAAGAGGCAAGGGATTTGACCAAGGTCTTGCTGCATCATCAGGAGCAGAATGTGGTAAGTTAGCGTGGTGAGTTTGTGCTGCAGTAACAAGTGAGCCCCATGTGAAAATGCCTCAGCCCCACAAAGGCTTGTTTTGCATCCAGCAAAATGTGCCCGGCCCTCCCTGGTGGCACAGCGGGTTACAGCACAGCACTAAGAAGCTGAAACCACTTCCGCATGAGTTTGATCCCCGCCTGCCCCGGGGGTGACAACATGGCCCGGCAGACCTCTCCTGACCCGCCCGCTGCTCCCCTCAGCAGTGTACTTCGTCGATCTGCCTGTTCTGCTCCCCACTCTGTCTCTGGTGAAGTCTTTGCCACCCCCTGAGTCTCTGGCTTGTACCCCAGTTCTGTATGCACAAATAAATAAATCTTTAAAAAAAAAATGTGCCCTGCATCCAGGCGATTCTCCAGGGCCACAGCCCTGCGTCTCACGCTCAGAGTCCAGACCGCCTCCATTTGGAGTGCCTCCTCTTCCGGTCACCGGGCGAAGAGAAAGGGGAGAGCGCCCCTCCTTTCCTCCCACAGCCCACTGGCCACGCGGCTTCACCCCACGGCGAGGGTGGCGGGTGCTGGGAGAGAGAACTGGCTGTGGTGGAGCACCAGAAGCCGCTGCTCACCGTCACAGTGGGAGCTTTCGACTGTTGCCAGGGAGTGAGCTGAGTCGAGATAATAGTGAGGAAGCGGAAATTATTCTCCCTGCTAGCTAAGCCCCAGCTCGCGTCCAGCAGCCACCGAGGCCAGGCCTATTCTGCGCCCTTACACGCAGGAGTGGGTCCCTTCGAAACGCAAATGGAGGCTTCTTGTTGCTCCCTCATTCCGTGCAGAAGCAGGCGGGGCTCAGTGGACTCACTGACGCCCTGTGCTGTGCTGCTAGAGCAGCGAGGGGTGAGCTTGCCCCCCCCCCGCCCTGCCTGAGACTGGCCCCGCCAGGTAGAGGGCAGGTGCATGGGGCAGCAGGTGCCGCCTCTGATCAGCGGGAGTGTTGAAGCGTTGTTAATGGGGCCCAGTGGGGTCTGGGAAGGGGGTGAGTTCTCTGTCTTGGGGGTTCCCAGATGGGACACTGGGGAGAGGAACCGAGGAGCATGGCCCTCCCCCGGCCCCTACGTGCTGGCCGCCAGCACACGCCCCGCCTGAGCCGGAGGCCCCCGCCCGCGGCTGCCCAGCCTGGTATGTCCTGCGGCTCCCTGTCCAGTCCCGGCCGGGAACCGCCCAGGTCACCCTGTCCCGGCCCCTCCTCGGCACACGCGGTCCTCGGACAGCTTCCTCTCGCCGGTTTCTGCTGCGAGTTCTCCTGGCTTCCGGCCCAGCCTGAGGCGCTCTGCTGCCCGCTCACTGCCCCCCGGTTCCTACCCGCCTTGTCGGTGGCCAGATGACCCGGACTCTGCAAAGTTTGGGCTTGATTTTTGTGTTTTCTTCCTTTGGAGGTGAGCTCGCCGCTTTCTCCCCAGAAAGAACAATATGGCCTTCTGGTAAAAGAAATACATTCAAGCAGCCCTGAAACTGTCATAGACAACCCCACTAATGATCATGAAAATCTCTACCTGTCTCATTAAAGGGGCAGGTGCAGGAGTCAACTGTGTGGGGGCCCTCCTAGATGTGACTTGCATCCCCTCACTCACCCCCAGTCTTGCCTGGGCCTCAGGGAGCAGCTGCTGAGGCCCCAAACCTCAGGCTCTGCCTGAGAGCAGCCCGCCCTCCTCACCCCCACACACCTAGAGGCTGCCACCTGTCCGCCCAGCGAGAGGCCCAGGTCTGCCCTGGGTCAGCAGAGGCGCTCAGGTGTGGGTCACACTGACTTTTTCTGAGCACAGGACTGCTTGGGCCTGGCTGACCTTTCTGCCTGATCTCTGGTGACAGGAAGCATGAGCACCCAGGGTGTTTCCGCTGGGCCCCGCCTCCTTCCTGGGTCGCTCCTTTCCTCCAGGGAAGAAGGGGCCACAGCACAGGTCTGAGCAGGGCTAGTCTTATTGCTCCAGGAGGAGGCACAATGCGGGCGGCGTGTGGAGGTGGCCTGGCACCCAGTCCAATAAGGGGGGAGGGAGAGAGTGCTCTAAGGGGAGGAGCTCTGCTTTGGGGGCCCTTGGAGCCCCAAGGACCCTGGCACTTTGGGAACACTATCTACTGGGGATAGGACAAACATGGCTGTCACGCTGGGGGCCAGCAGGGGCCCCTGGCTGAGAGGTGGGTGCAAGGGGGGCATGTGGTGCCTGCAGTGGGGCAGCTACACTGGGAGGCCGCTGGCAGCTCTTCAGACCTGCTCCCGGGCATCTGTGATGCTGTCACTGGCCCAGGCCTAGGTTCAGGTGTGCCTGAACATCTGTGCAACATCACCATCACCTCCGAGTCTAGTTTCCATCCATCGGCGTATAATCAGCCTCATTTACCTGGTTCACCTTCATCTGCTACCTCTCTGATGACCAATCTGTTCATCTCTGAGTTTGATTTGTTTTGTGCTTCTTGTTTGTTTGCTTTGCTTTTCACTTGAGTGAAATCTAGGGTATTTGTCTTTTCCCATCTGACTTTTTCTCACTTAGCATAGTATCCTCAAGGTGCATCCATGTTGTTGTAACTGGCAAGATTTCGCTCTTTTTCACAGCTGAGTAGTATTCTAGGTGTATCTTATACCACATTTTCTTTATTAATGCAACCATGAATGGGCACTTAGGTTGTTTCCATATTGACTACCATGGCTAGTACCACAATGAACACAGGGGTACATGTATATTTTTGAATTAGAGTTTTTTTAATCCATGGGATAAAGACCCAGAGTGGGATAAATGAATCACACAGCAATTATATTCCTAATATCTTGAAGTCACCATATTATCTATACCAATTTAGAACAAAAAATCCTAAAACTTGTGTGCAATCACAAAAGACCTCAAATAACCAGAGTAATCCTAAGATAAAAGAACAAAAATGGAAGTATGACTGACATCAACTGTATTACAGAGTGACAGTAATCAGAACAGCATGGTATTGGAATAAAAACAGGCACACAGATCAACAGAGCAGAATTGAGAGGCCAGGAATAAACTCATATAAACGTAGACAACTAATTTACAAGGAACCAAAAATGTAGGATGGAGAAAACAATGCCTCTTCACTAAATGGTGCTGGGCAAACTGGACAACCATGTGGTGAAGAATGAAACCAGACCTCTTGACCACACCATTCACATCTGCAGTTATGTTTTTGTCTGCTCACCTTGGTGGCTGGGGGCGCACTGAGTTATACATGCTAGGGTGGGGGGACTTCAGGTAGTCACAACTGTCCTTCTCAAACAGTTACAATTATTTACAATAGTGAGTTTCAAATTGAAATTTTTTATACCCACCTTCCCATTTCGACTTTGTGTCTCATTCCTTCTCGATATAAATCTTATCCGAGTGGGAGGTGAGAATCCACCCAGCTGATCCTCTCTGCCCCCCACTCCCAAGGCCCCTTAGGGTCAATGAAAGGCTTGAAAACCACTATTTTAACAAGGGTTTCACTGGCCACTGGAAGTTGAGGAGCAAATAGCCCTGTAGCTGTGTCTCTCACCTATTTAAAATAGGAGACAAGTCTTCGTGTTTCAGGTGGGTATTTCTGAAGGGCCCAAGAGCTTGCTGTCCCTGAGCTGGGGTGCGGGGCACCGACACAGCGGCCGCTGGTCCTGTGGGAAGCACGAGTTGCTGGCTGAGGACACCTCTCAATATCTGCAAGAGCCAGTCCAGCCATGGAGGGCACCCCCCCTTCCAGCCATACGACCTGGGGCAGCCCAGATTTAGGGCTGCAGCTTCTCTTCTGTAGAATGGGCAGCTGTCACTGGCCCTGGCCAGCCGGTGTGGGAAGGATGGAAAGGAGCTGTAAGGCTGCTCCCGGCCCCCAGTCGGTGACAGAGCGGGAGGAGCTCTCCTGGTTGTTAACGGCGGTAATAAGATATTAAGACTTTCCAGGGCAGGATGGAGGCTTGGATCTCTCAGCCTGGAGGGAAAGGGGCATCACTGAGGTCAAACAGCAGGGCCAGGACTCAAGCCCTGTGGCTGGGAGAAGGACAGAGTGGCCGCAAGCCTTGATGGGCGTCCAGGGGTCTCAGTGCAGGGGAGCGCTCTGATCCCCACCCCGGGTCCCTCTGCTGCTGACCACTCCTAGCTGGAGAGGAGACGCTCCCACTTCCCTTTCTGATGATGTTCAGTCCGGGCCTCCTGGAGGTTGGGGTGGGGGTTGGGGCCGGTGGGAACCCCTTCCGGCTCCCTTTTTCAGCTGGGCTCCCAACTGCAGGTTGGGCGCCTGGGGTGGGGCTGCAGGAGCAGGCAAGGCCTGGGCAGGTGCCATATGTAGCAGGTTTCAGGGGAGGACATTGGTTGGTCACCCAGAGACAGGCGTCAGTGGCCCAGTTTGCAGATGAAGAAACTGAGGCACGGCGCCAGGAAGGCACCTGGGGGCGTGGCCTCCGGGACTGGGCGTGGCCTCCGGGACTGGGTGTGGCCTCCGGACTGGGCGTGGCCTCCGGGACTGGGCGCGGCCTCACTGCGCAACTGGGTACAGGAGGTGCCCTCTGCCCCCTTTGCCTGGTTTCTGGAGCTCACGTGCTCGCTCCTCGGCCTCCCCTGCCGCGTGATAGA
>NW_004567107.1:3720409-3749664 GCF_000260355.1 Condylura cristata | reverse complement strand
AGGAAGATTTCCGTGGTCCCAGTTGGGGGTGCCAGACTGCCAGCGACGACTGTTTTTTTATTCCCAGCCCTGCTGACTTAGACGATTATTCTTATTTAAGGCAGACAAGAAAAGTGTGGCAGCTGGTCACCTCCGGGCGGCGGCCCCTCCTCACAGGCTTGCTATGCCCAAGCCCAGCCGGGCAGGAAAGGGAGGGGAGATGGGAAACTGGAGTAGGAAAAGGGGGGAGCAGGGCTGGGAAAGGGGAGGAGAGGGAGGAGGAGGAGGAGAAGGGAGGAGCGGAAGGGGGGCGGGGAGGGGGAGGAGGAGGAAGAACGGGAGTGGGGAGCACAGAGAGGAACACCCCTTGGCTGCTCCCTAAGCAGACTGGAGAGCGGGAGATACACAGATGAATAATTTACTACGGAAATGCAAAAAGAATTTAGAAACTCGATTTATAAATATTTATTTTCCCAAGTTCGCCCCCTCCCAGCTCGTTGCTGGCCCAAGTCTCTTCTCTTTGGGGGGTGGGGGGCCCTTCCACTCCCCACTCTGCGCTGCCTCTGTCTCCCCGACTTCTGGCCTGTCTCTGTGCAGGGCTGTCTGTCCTCCCTGGGCGTCTCCAGCCCCAGCCGTAGGTGCGGTGGGGGGTGGAGGTGGTTCTTCCGGCTTCCTTTTTGTTGGGCCGGGGTTCTCCCTGCCTGTGCACCCCGCTGTCTCCTCCCTTCAGTTTCTCCTACTCAGGGACCCATTCCAGCCTGCCAGTCGTGGGTAGGAGGAAGCCCAGCCTGTGGGGTGCTGAGCCGGTCAGGTTGAGGGGAGAAGCCCTTTGAAGATTGGGGTTGCGTGGGGGGTGGAAATGAAGAGGTGGTTTCCCGGGCAACGGGTGGTCATTGACTGAGCAGCTGGGGGTGCGGGTTAACTGGCTTGGTGAGGGGGCAGAGAGCAGCGGGTGCCCTGCCCCAAGCCCGCCCCTACCCTGCCCTCCACCCTCAGCCCCCCACCACCAAGGGGGAGGATTCGGGAGGGGGGTACATGGGGGAGGGGGGACCAACCTCACCTGGGGTGGGTTTTCTGCATCCTTGGGCTGGGCTGTTTTGGGGTGGGGGAGAAGCCAGCTAGGAGGGGGGCCGGCAGGTCAGGCACTGGGTCACTGGTCATTGATCAGTAGGTGGGCATCCGCATCCGTGCTGTGGCAGGCTGGGGCTGAGAGCTGTAGGGGCTGAAAGAGAGCTGAGCGGCAAACCCCTCCCTCCGCGTGACCCCTAATAGGGCCCTGAGCACCACCAACCACCTGGGGCTGCCTTGGCCCCGGGCTGGGCCTGGCCTCACCTGGCCCTTGTCTGGACTCTCTAGTCCACAGATGGGAAGGAGACGCCTGGGAGGGGGCACAAAGGGGACCTGGAAGAGCAGTGACCGGTCACTTGTGCTCACAGAGGCGACCCACCCCGCCAGCAGCCTCAGTGGCTGCCCCACAATGGGCTTAGTGGGGATGGAGCTCCTCTGGGGGGCCTGCTCCTTCCCTCGGGGTGTGGGCACACTGAGCCCCACGAAGGACAGATGGACGGCTGCACTGCCTGCATCCCAGAGCGCATCCCAGCCCCTCCCGAGAGTCACCTGTGAGTCCCGCTGGGGGCACCAGGAACAGAGAGAGCACATGCTGGTTAATAGCGGGGCTCCTTGGGCGGCATCTTTGCAGGGGTCACCAGCGGGAAGGATCCCCAAGCAGCACTCCCAGAACGCCTAATGTGCATTTTTTAAAGGTGCATTTATTATGCACACAAGAACTGGGGTACAGGCCAGAGGTGCGGGGATGAGAGGATTCACAGAGACAGAGTGGGGAGCAGAACAGGCGGATGCACTGAAACACACTGCTGAGGGGGCAGCGGGCAGTCAGGGGAGGTGTGCTGCGCCCTGGGGGCCACCCCCTGGCTCGCAGGGCATCCAGCTGGCACTGCGGTGGCTGGCCGGAGCCGGTGGCCTTGTCTCCCGCCCCTGCGCCACCAGGGAGGTCCCAAGTGTGTCGGTTAATACACGAGCTCGGCGAGTGAGCCCACAGCCATCTCCTTGCCCCCCTGCAGGGTGTGGGGTGGCTGGACTGGAAGGAGGTGGAAGGGCTGAGCAATGTCCTTCCCAGCAAGGACTGGGGGTCCCCCAGGTGCCTGTTCCTGACTTCAGGGGCTCCGTCAAGCCTGGGCTGCACACCTGCACCCTGGGAAGCTCTTGCTCTAGTCTGGCTGCAGTGATCCTCCAGATCAGGGCCTGGGGTTGAGGCAGTGACCTGGCCAAGGGGAGTTCTCACAGGGGAGAGCTACGGCTTCCCCTCCCCGCGCTTGCGCATCTCACACCCGCACACTCACTCATCCCCCCACAAGGACCCGCATTGCGTGCTGAGGTCAGTGGGCCCTTTGCCCAAGACCCGGCCTGCCACCCTCCTGTGGAAAGGACTTCCCCGGAGCCCTGTGATCCTCCCAGATGATCTAGACTCTGTGCCCAGTACCCCCAGGCCCTTGGAGGTGTGCTGGAGGTGAGGGGGGGGAGGGTAGAGGTGGGGAGGGGTGCCAGGCCTGGAAGGAGGGGCTGGTCCACAGGCCCAGGGCCCAGGCACCTCCGTGCTTGGTGCTTGAGGCGTAAGTTCCTCCCGCCACTGTTGGGAGGGGCCAGCTGAGGCCAGGAGAGCTAACACTCCCCAGGTCCCCAGCGGGTGAGAGGACCGGCGGGACCTGAACTGGGTCTCTGGGCCCATAGCTGGGCAGGCGTGCATCTACTCAGTGCGCCCAGCCCTTGATAACCTCCCCTGTCTTCCCTAACGCTGGTTCATGGGCCTTCTGGGGGCGGCGGGTGGCCTTAGTCTGCCTGGCACACTTGGGGTGTCCAGCAGCATTTTCTGGCTAAGGGTGTGCATGGTGATAACAGAGAAAAGGCAGAGGCAGGCAGGGCCCCCCTGCAGTGAGGGGGTCTGTGATGGAGCCTGAGGGCCAGCGGGCAGCCTCTAGCATGGCAGGAAGCTCAGGGCCTTGAGGGGAGGAGGCATGGGGCCGGGTCACAGGAGCAGGCCCTGAGTGTGGGGATCCCTGTCAGACAAGGCACCAGGAATGCACTTCTGGAATTAGCTGTGTGCCCTGGGCAAGCCCTGTTCCCTCTCTGAGTCTTTAAAAGTCAGGGGTCCCTCCCCTCACCCCGCCGGCCTCCCTGGCAGGTAGCACAGCAGAGGGTTCCGGGAGCCTTTGTCCTCCCCAAACCTCTGGAGCACAATTTCCCAAAGGCGGTGCTGGGTGTGGCCTGTGCTACTGGTTCCCCACTTCCCAGGGGTCAGGTGCGGGCCCCTGCAGAGCCAGGTGCGGGGTACACACCTGGGCACACGCCACGTGCTGTAGAGGTTTCGAGCAGCTGGCAATGGCCACCACATTCGACGACATTCGAACCTCCACTGTCTTGTCGAATCTGCCCACGAGCCTCATGCGGGGTTATCACTTTGTCCCCATTTTACAGATGAGGAAACTGAGACCCAAAGTGTGGGCCCGGGCAGCCCCCAGCCGAGGGGCGCTCCCTTGATGGCTGCTAGAAAAGTGTCCCCTGGGGTCCCTGCTACAGCTGTGTCCGGAAGGGTCTCCCCAAGAGGGAAGGAAGGTCCAGGCAGAGGGTGCGCCCCAACAGGCATGAGGCACCCAAATGTGCTGAGGCTGCGGCAGGGGCTGTCTGGCAGGTGCGGTAGGCCAGAGGGTGGCTGGAGTGCTGCTGCCCACGCCCAGGGGGCCAGCGGGACGAGGGTGACCGGCCACCCCAAACACAGAGGCTCCCCCTCGGTCACGTGTGGCTGGCCCGTCCCTGTCCCTGGGAGCTCGGTCACCGCCCTGCTGCCAGCGGCCCAGGCTGAGCACCTGCCTCACCTGGAGCTCAGTGCCCCTCCCCCACCTCCGCCAGGACAGCAAGTGGCCCCTAATTTTTGAAGTTTGCGACTGGGCTCCTGTGTGTCTCTGGGGACTCTGCTGACACCTTCCAGGGGAAAGGGGGTTCCTTGGAGCTGGCCCCTCGGGCTCTGGCCCCACGTGCCCCCCAAGAAAGCCGGTGGCCTTGGGCACCTCCCTTGCTCCCAACAGCTTCCAGTCACTTCTGTGCAAACTAACTGGTGCTAGTACTGCTGGGGGTGGGGGGGCCTGGTCTCCTCCCGGGGGGGGGACCCGGGTGCCTAGCCTGGCCAGGTGTGTGCTGGGGCTCCAGCCCCCCCAGCCTCGGGCTGCCCGCTGGCTTAGCCCACGGCCCTCCTGGAGAGAGGCCAGATCCACGTGACACCTCTTCTCTTAGAATTCCTGTCTTCCCTGCTGAATATCACCCTGATTGTGTTGTAGGCAAAGGAAGAGAACATTTGTTCTTTAAAAAAAAAAAAAAAAAAAAAACCATTTTTCTCCATTTACAAAAGTAATACATGTTAATTGGGGATAATTTTGAAATTAAGATAAACCAAAGAGAAAATTTTAAATGATCTATAATTCATCATCCATCTCTAACCACTCCAGCCCCCAGACCTTGTGAACGTGGAGCCACAGGGAGAGGCTCACAGACTGATGCTTCCACGCACCAGCAGAACCCCAACTTCTGCTGCTCCCCAAAGCCGTCCACCCCTCCAGACTCCACCCCAGCCAGCACCTGGGCAGAAGTGTGAATCTCGGCCTGGTGCCCGGAGCCTGCCTTGTCTTGGGTTCCCCGGGGTTCCCAGGCGCAGTGCAGTTCGGGAAGCAAGCGCCAGGCCCCAGGGCACACGCAGACCAGGGCTCACACTCCTGGAGCCAGTCCCTGGCCCTGATGCCATCACTCAGGCGGTGAGGCCAGAAGTAATGTCAGCGTGGACAGCGTCACTCAGAGCTGGAGTCCTGGGCTTCGGGACGTTCTCCTGAAGTGAGTGTTAGTTAAGGGGCCTCCCGTGTTCCTCTTCTCCCCAGAACATTCTCCAGGGCAGGGCCAGCGACATCCAGAGGCTGCAGTGGGGGACGACTTGCCCCTTGGTCCCACAGACACTGGTCACTCCCAGACCCGGCCTGGCCTGGCCGGCCTGAGCCTCCGCACCGCCCCGTTGGCCGGGCTGGCCGGGCTCCCCTTGAGCAGAGTGTTGGCTCCTGAGTCCTGGTGAGTCTGCGCCTGCCTGCCCTGTCCTGCCCAATGGTGCCAGGCCCATTGGGCAGCCTCACTCTCCCGTGGGATTCTGGAGGGGACCATGGGGGTCTGCAGGGAGGGAGTTGGAAGTGGTATGGAAGCAACATGGCTTCCAGGTTGGAGGTCGGGGCTCGGGGCCCTGCAGAGGGGCTGTGAGCACATGGGCAGGGAGACTTCCGGCTCCCAGGTGCCCAGGGCAGGAAATGCCACCGTGTGAGTGTGAATCCTTTTGGGGGAAACCCTTGGCGGGGAACAGAACGCGGTGATGGCAGCAGATTCTATTAAAAGCAATTCTCATTACTGTACCGTTAATTATTAATAGGCTTGGGCAAATAAAGGATGGGGAAGCCCAGCTGGGCCTGACTCAAGTCTTGCCTCCAAAGCAAATGGCTTTTGGTTCCCGTCCAGGAGACCCGACCGTGCGTGTGCCTGTTGGAAAAGCCGTGACAATGCAGAGGCTGCCCCAGTGGGTCGGCACCGCCTGTATCTGCTTTACAAAGATGAAGACGATGAGCTAAGCCAAAGGCAGGAGCCCGGAGAGGCGGCACCACACGGAGCCTGCACCCCGTCTCCAGGCCTTAGCTTTCTGGTGTAGATGACCGGGTGACCGTTCCCCTTGAGGCGCCTATCAGCTGGGACAAGTGCTGCGGCCTCCACCCCCTGAGCACCACCCGGAGCTGAGGGCTGTGGCGTCTCCAGGGAGGTTCAGAGAGGATCCACGTGGCAGCAGAAATCAGAGTGAGAGCAAAACCCAGACTGACGATAAGGTTTGGGCTCAGGACACCCCAGGGGACAAGAAACTTCCTATCTTTTCTAGCCCCACTGGTCTGTCTTTACCAAACTACTATCTACCCTCCGAAGTCCAACTCAGATGGCCTCTCCAGCAGGCAGCCTGATGTAGCCCCAGCTGTACTAACTAGGGGTACAGACACTGTCCCTGCCTTCATGGGGCTGCCAGCCTGGCAGAAGTCTCATGCGCTTGATCATCAGATGACCATCACACACCATGATGACCACCAGACCGCAGCCCTAAAGCAAGATGGAAATCATGGGCTGTGAGGGCAGGTGTGAGCAGTTCTGCTTTCCTCCAGTGTAGAGCTACCTGGTGTCTGGCAGAGAAAGTGGGCACTTTGTAAATATGGCCTCATTGGGGCCCAAAAACAAGGTGTCCCAGATGGAAAGACCCTGGGGCTGTCAGCTCTGCAGAGCAGAAAGGAAGGGGCTGAGGCCTGGGTCCTTCCCCAGCCTCCGTGGTTACAAAGCTCTCCTAGGTCAGTAGCTGACTTATCTTGACATCCACTGTGAAGCCAAGTAGTGAAGACACATTTTTTTTTTTAAATAAATAAATGTGGAACCCTCCCTGGTGGTGCAACGAGTTAGGGCACAGCACTGTGGGGCTATTTGCAGCCTCTGCAGCATGAGTTTGATCCCCAGCCAGGGAGAAAATCTCAGGATACCGAGGCCAGGGTAGGTGCTCAGAATCTCCTCCATCATTTGCTCCCAGCATAGATCTGGAATCTGGAATCTGAACAGTGACAAGTGCCCTTTCCCACAGAGGTTAATTTTCAAGGCACTTAGAATATGACCTCTGGTCATTCAGAGAAAGTGAATAGGAAGAGGCTTTCCCAGTGCATGGTATTCTGGGAAGCAAACATGATGGGGGAGGAGAAGCATAAGTTTGGCTTATTTCAAAATATCCAAGAACTATTTAGTAGGGCAGGAACAGATGCTGTCTTGCTCTGCAGAACTGCAGTAGGCAGAAGCCTGCCTGAGACTGGAAAATGCATTGAGCAGCGCCTGCTTGATTCTGTGGCCCAGACCAAACCCTCGGAATGAAATGTAGCCATCAACAAGTGGCAAGAGTAACATGACCAAAGGCAATCTCCACACCCCATAAATGATCTCAGGAAATGGATTCAGGTTTCTGTGTGAGGGACAATATAAAGGAAAGAGCATCAACAACAAAGAACTGTGAAAAAAAGAAAAACTGCAGAATAAGGAAAAGCAACCCATTCTGAAATGTTGAAGCACAAACTGCTGACAGCAACTTCCTAAAGGAACCAGAAGAAGATGTCAGGAAATTGAGGGGCAACTTTGAAAGAGATGGTTTGCAAAATGGGAGTAGGAGAGCACAGAGCAACCTGACATGAAAGGCTGACTTTCAGACACTGGCTTCCAGAACTTTGAGAGGATAAAATTCTGCTTTTAAAACCACCCAGTTGTGGTAATTTGGCACAGCAACCCTAGCAAATCCATATAGATGGGGTTAGGAAGGATGCTAATAAAGGGGAAAAAACCTATTAGCAGAATTCAAATCTACACACAAGGCAGAAATGTAAAGCAGAAAGTAACACCAGTGATGGAGGGACCATGCCTGAGATACCTTCTGAAAAGCCTGACAGAGTTGAGAGATGTACACAAAGCAAAAAGGCATGAGAAAGTGATGCTTTGGGTACAAACAGCAAGCACATACCTTAGCTTCTTGAAGAAAAGTCCAGAATAAGAGGTAAGTTAGAATATAATCAATGAAAATTTACCTTCACCTTAAAACAAAGTAAAAAGCTCTAAATATTCAGATTGGAAAGGTTTGTTACATTCTGAGGAAAATAAACAGAAACTTCTTCTGAAAGAGGTTCTAGAAAACAATTTGAACTATGCCAATAAGAATGCTGTTTATGGCTCCAGGAGGAAAAAAGTACTACATATAAGAGAACAAAGGACAGAGTGATTTAGAGAGCAAGATAATTCTCTAACTTTAAGTCTGAAGATTAACACTGAAATCAGTTAAAAAGCAGTGATTTTTAAACAATCATTGTAATAGTTCTTAGCCTGAATACAAGTTATTCCTGAATGGCAAATCACAGAATGTAAAGCTTATAACCCAGCCATCTGGATCATGTCACATCAACATGAATCAAAAGGAAAATGACACTCACAAGGTAATAAAGGACTCAGAGAGTGTTGCTTCAGATTCTATTCAGATGATCAGGCAGCCATAACCAAGACTTTCAATGTAGTGATACCTTCTAGTGGGATTAGAAATGAAATCTCTACTAGCCAAAGTCTGGACATGACTATAGCAAAAATTCAGAGTCCATAAAACAAAACACAGCAAATGAAAGGAAGTAGTGATAAGAATAAACGGAATAGACTGAGATCAGCTTTCTCATGGAAGTGAGACCCATCAGTGTTGACAATAAATGTAAATGCATGATGTTTTCTTAGTAAAATACCAAAGACTCTCCAATGGGATGTAATGAAGATCACACTGGAAATGCAACTATTTGAGGCTTACAAGAAATAAGAAAAACCAAAGGACATGAAATGATTAAAAAATAAAAGATTGGGCAAATTTGTAAGAGACAAGTACAAGTCAAATGAAAGCAAAGTTAAGACTATTTATATGAGATAAAACATCACTGGCAAAAGTCATGAACTATGGCAGAAGGTCATTTGTACTCATTCAAAGTACAAGTTACAATCGAGATCAAATTATCATGTCCTTTACAGCATTATACCCAGCCAGAGGAAGCAATAACTTAGACACACACAGAGAAGGACAAACAAAAGGATTACAGGATGCTCACTACATTTCTATCTTTGACATATTTAAATAGTACTACCTCCCATGTTTGTGTAGAATTTGGAATAAAGTTGATTAAGTAAACAAACTTTGTACCCTACAAATAGAAGATACTCATTTCTTTGCCAGAGCCCATCAAACATTTATGAAAATTGATCATATACTAGGCCATAAAGAAAAATTCAATATAATTCCTAAAGCAGGTATAGTGCAAGCCTCCTTCTTTGACCACAGTGAAACTCAGCTAGAAATTATTAACAAAAGTTTAAATTAAAAAGTTAATCATTTGAAAATTAAAAGCCACTTTTGTAAATAACTCAAAGGAAAAGTTACATAACAAACCATATTTTAAAAACCACACTGCACATACCACATATCTAAACATATGGGAAAATGGTTAAAATGTTTTAATGGGATGAATTTCTTAAATATAAAAGAGTAAATGCCAATAAAGATTAAAAAGCAGAATTTCACATATTAGAGAAGAGAATGTCATATATTAGAAAAAAAAGATACATCTATAACTTGAATTTTTAAAAAGTCTAATGAGTTAGGTAAACTTCTAGCAGATTCTAAGATAATGCACAGAGAGAAATGAAAGCACAGCAATAAAACAAAAAATTAAAATATATTAAGTAAACCATTATGATAAGGAATTTGAAAACATGAACAAATATCTTAGGGCAAAATACACATAATCAAAATCAGTTCAACAAGTAAAAGAAAAAATAGCTGTTCTTACAGAGCAAATGAAAAGATAGGGAGAAAACTACTTTCTAGGGTCCTCACACTTTTACTGGAAAATATTCAAATATTCTGTTTTAGGACACAGCAATGATGGAAAGTTTCCCTAACTACCTCAAGAATGTATCATAACCCTAAAACACAGAGTTGGCAGATAGCACAAAACTGCAAACCAATCTCTCGCAGGAATATGGGAAAATCCTAAATAAAACACCAGCAAATAATCCTGGTGAGACTGTTTGGGTCATAAAAAACAGAAATCTGTTCCAATGAGCTCAGGCCAGGGGGAGATTTCTTAGAAGCGTTCAGAGACCTCATAGAATTAAGGAAGCAAACTTACCTGCTAGACTCCAGCAAACACAGAAGTCATCAGGCAAATAAATGCACGCCTTCACCTTCCTCTTTACACTAACGCCCATCACCACACAGCCAGGGACCATGGTTTTTCAATTTGAATTTAGGGTTTTCCATGGCCCCAAGTCTCATACTGCCATGGTTATGGCGACATCCGGACTCTCACCAGTCTCCCCAGTGGTACTTCCGGGCTGGTTTTGCTCTTCCCACTGGGGTAGACAGGATCATGTGACCTCACTTCAAGCAACGTGTGCCACTTCTTGGTAGGAGGAATAAAGTGCTGGGGCCAGGCTCTCCAATTCTATTTTTCTTGCCTCCGCAAGCATGTGCCATGCAATGCTGAGAAAACAGAGGGAGCTGCTGGGCTCCACAGTCAACTCAATGTGAACAAGAAACTAACCTCTCTCAAGCCATGAGGTTTTGATGCTTTTTGTTTCTGAAGTATAACCTAGCTATCCTGACGAATTCAGTGACAAAGAATATTTATCTCAAGCTAAGAGCCAATATCATATTTAATGATAAAATACTGGAAGCATTCAAATAAGGCACAGATGGGCCCTCCCTGATGGTGCAAACACTATGAAGCCACTCACAGCCACTGCAGTACACGTTCAATCCCCGGCCAGGGAGCTGACCATGGCACAGCAGATCTCTCCTGCCTCCCCGCTGCTCCCCTCAGCAGTGTATCTCAGTCAATCTGTTGTTCTTCTCCCCACTCTGTCTCTGGTGAACCCTCTCACTACCCGCATCTCTGGCCTGTTCCCCAGTTCTTGTATGCACAAATAAACAAATCTTAAAAAAATAAAAGAATAAGGCACGGATGCTTAATCATGCTTCTATCACTTTATGTGGCCCTGAAAGTTCTAAATCATGCAATAAGACAAGAAACACAAAGGACAACCACTGAAAAGGAGACAAAACTATCCTCATTTGTAGATAAGATAATGATGGACTTGAAAAATCTAAGGGAAGCAAATGAAATAATGGGAAAGTTCTACCAAAATGGCCAGTGATAAAACAAACATACACAAAATAAAATAACTCCCTTCTCTTTCTGGCTTTATATGGGGCAGCTTATGTTTTCTATTTCCCTTTTCCCTCCATTGATTTAAAAGTTAAGCATTCCATTTCTGCCGACAGAGGTTATCTTTAAATTTTTCTCATGTATAATTGCTTTACCTGATCTAAATCAATCTTCTCCACCCTCCTCCTAGACAGCTGAGGTCTCAGAGGGATTTCACGCCCATTCTACCTTCCAGTCACCATGGCTGGATGCTTACTGCTTTAGTTCTATCTTGTTTTGAGCCTGCATTTAACATTATCATTATTGATTTTGATAGCCAATTCTCATTTAGATTTTATTCATGTTTTAGTATCTTTGCTTATCACATATATAGTCAATAGAGGGGTTGATCTCCTTCTTGCTAGTTACTCTATCATTAGTTCTTTCAGCACACTTTGGCTGTGGTAGTTTCTCAGTCTTTGAATGCAATGTCTTCATTTTGTTCTTACCCTCGAGAGACAGTTTAGTTCAAAGAGAGTTTAATAGCTGACAGATACGCGTTCACCATGTTGAAGGTATGATGTCATTGTCTTTGGGGCTATATGGATCCTGATGGTTTGGACTGGGCCCTCGTCCTGACCTGCCATTCATCGCTGGGTAGTTTTGTGCCCAGTTAGTTTCTGCTCACAGTTCTGCTCTTCGGGCTGGGCTCAGCAGGACAGTTCTTCTGCTGGTGTTGCCTAGAGTAGCTTGTGCAGCCGCTGTGATCTGGGTCTTAACTGGAACCAGGGTTTCAGGACGGCAAGATCAAAGCCTGTCAGTGACACTGGCTGCCGGGGGGATCACCTTGGTTCTCTGCTATCAGAAGTCTACACTTAATGTGGTGGCAGAAACAGTGGAAGGCAGCAAAAGCAGAAGCTACCAGACTGCCAAAGCCTGGCTTTAGAAGTCACGTGACATTGCTTCTGCGGCATTCTCTGGGTCACAGCAAGACTCCAGACCAGTCCAGGCTCAAGGGTGGGGAAGCCCACTGAGCTTCTTCCTCTGCAGCAAGCGTGTCCTCTTACAGGGAGGGCGTCAAGGCCACATCACACGAGGGCCACAAAGGTCGCGGGGAAGTGTAATTTTTGAGGGTCACTATGGTAACAAAAATTACTTAAGCAATGTGAAGATTCATTGAATTTTCTATGCCTCAATCTTTCCACTTTTAAGATGTAGGTAACAGTAATACTGAGGGTCATTTTGGAGACCTACTGAGCCAACAGAGTGCCAAGGATGGGGCGCTCTTACGGGTGTGAGGTAATCTGATCTTTCCTCCAGTTGCTGTAAGTCTTTTTCCCTTCATCCCTCCCTCATTCTATATTTACTGCATAGAGGTGTAGACTCACTATCGTTTCTCCTTCTCGGGGCTGACGGACTTCTTAAACCTGGAGTTGTGTCTTCCACCTCTACTGGAACACTCTCAGCATGGTAAATTTCACCTCTCCTCCATTCCCCTCGTGATCGTGTGCCTTCCCAGTCTTACCTAAGCCATACATCTGGGACGTTCTCATAATCCTGCCTGATTCTATGCCTTCTATTCTATGCCTTCTTCCTTGTAGGCTGCCTTCTAGGTAATTTCCTCAGTGTAGTCTCTCAGGACATGAACGTTTCTTCAGCTGCATCTAATCTGCTATTTAATGCCCCCCACCGAAATTTTAACTTCAATGTATTTTTAGGTCTTTCCTTTTCTCTACAAATCTGCCTGCTTTCTCACAGTGCCGCTTCATTTTCTTATGGTTTATTTGTAAATTTTTCTTTTAATAATTTAAAGCACCCGTGTTTCAGCATCTCTTTCAGAGGGTGCCCTGGTCTCAGTTTCTTGTTTTGACGGCAAACCCTCCCTGGTAGTAAACCCATCATTTAATTTCTCCCTGCGGTTTTTCTTTTCAGTTGTGTGTTCATTGAGGACCTTTGCTCCTGTTAGATCCTCGGTTACGGTATCACGTCTGGATTTGGTTTTCTCCTAACCTCTAGCACCTGGGAGTTTCCCATCCCTTTTTTTTCAAGATTATTTTTGTCTTGACTAAATTTTCTCAATGCTTCTCTGGGGGCGGGCAGAAAGAGCATCACCACTGGCTTAGTCTGCGTGGTTAATGGAACTAGAAGTCAAATTGAGTATGTTATAAAGGTATCATTTCAAATCAGCTGGGAAAATAAAGACTCTGTATTAAATGATAGTAGGAGACTGTTTAATAATTGGGGGAGGGAGAGGCAATTAGCCTAAACATACACCATAAGTAAAATAAACTGCAGACAGACAAAAGCTTAAATACAAAAGTAAAACTGTAAAAGTGCTAGATGAAAATAATGTCAGTGGGGAAAGAAAGCCTGTTTAATTATTCAACTGATGGTAAAATCCTCCAGAAGCTTTGACTGCAAAAAAGTTTAAAAGATATGTATGTTGAAGAACTGTGAAAAAACCTTCAGAGCAAGTGACCAATTAGGAAGATATTTACAAGACATAATAAAGGTTTAATGTCCTTAATCTGCAAAGAGCGTTTGCACACTCGTAAGAAGACGTTACCTCCTGATAGGGAATTCTGCAAAGGATACGGATCAGTGAGAAAATCAGAAAAACAGTGACCAGCGAGCTTGGGGAAATAGACGCCTCGCCGTGAATAGCAGAAGAACTAGACTTTGAAAGAAGGTAGCTTGTCACTCTGTCAGACTGGTGAAGCATTTAAAAAAGATGACAATCCCCTGTGTGACGAGAGGAAAAGGGATCCAATGTGATCCTCTTCCCCTGGAAGCAGCGTGTAGTGGGGTGATGGCTGCCCCCCACAAAGATATGACCGCGTCTGAATCCACAGATGTTCCCTTGTTTGGAAAGAGGGTCGCTGCTGTCGGGCACTGGTGAGCAGGTGGCCTGAGTTACATGCGAGTCCTTGCAAGAGACCCAGGAGGAGAGGGACAGAGGCCAGGTAACCCCAGGGGCCGAGACCCAGCCAGGAGGCTGTGGGCCGAGGGCACCCCGGCTGCTGGCGGCCTGTGAGAGTTCACTGTCCCCTAGAACCTGCTCAGGGGCTGGGCCCGACTCCTTGCTTTCCCACTGCAAGCGTGCAGAACCGCTGAGGACACAGTTCTGTTGCTTCCTGCCACCAAGGCTCCAGTCCTTTGTCACAGCGGCCTGCACAACTGCAGTGGAGCCAGAGAACACTCCAGAGCAGGTTGGGCACAACAGACCCGTGCAAACACCCTTCTCCTAGAGCTCGCCAGCGTGGGAACTGGGTGTCCGCCGAGGAGCTCTTGGCCAGCCTGCCCTTCGAGGGACACCGATAAACCACCTCAGTGTTCGTGCTGAGAGGATCCGCTGAGTGACAGTTTAGTCAGCAGCAGCCAGTCACGGGGGCCCCAGGCGCCCCACAGCTGGTCCTCTAACCTCTTCTGTGATCCCCAGCAGCCCCCACATGCAGGGTCACCCAGCAGCCCGGCGGGCCACGATGCCAACCCAAGCCCTGCAGGATGCCTCCCCAGCCCAGCAAGACCACCGGGTGTGCCTGGTGGCTGCCAGGCCTCGCAGAGGTCACGCGGAGGGCGCTGTGGCCCGGGCTGGGGCGCTCAGGGCAGCGGAGCACATCTGAGTATCCCCAAAATAGAAAGTGCGCTGGACGCTGGGCGGATCGCGGGGTCTGCAGGACCCTCGGCAAGGACGGCGCCTCTGCGGAGCACTGGTGGTGGTGATGTTCTGTGATCAGGGCAAAATATTGAAAACCAGGCCAGGTTTCACCTGAGCCTGCTGGCCACCTGCTCTGAGCTTGTTCGGGGCTGGGCGCGGCGCCCGGCTGCGCTGGCCAGAGGCGACTGCCCCTGCCTGGTCCTCTCCCTGCCTTCTCAGCTTCTTACCTTCCCTGCACCCGCCCTTCTTCGGATCGATTTTTCCATCCTTCAGAGAAGCGCCTGAGGAAAAGGAAGAGCATCTTTGGATCAATGAGCAGAGCCGGCAGCCAGGGTCAAGCCCCCCCCAACCTGGTGTCA
The DNA here is from genome assembly GCF_000260355.1 of Condylura cristata. Lineage (NCBI taxonomy): Eukaryota > Metazoa > Chordata > Mammalia > Eulipotyphla > Talpidae > Condylura > Condylura cristata. The sequence continues at coordinate 3,734,833 of NW_004567107.1, read as the reverse complement.
CTACCCTGCCCAGACTTGGGAGAAGGTGCTGGGGGAGGGGGGTTTGGGGGGATGGGGGAATGCGGGGCTGTGCAACGTGGCCCTGGGAGGCCCTTGGTGTGGGGGTTAGGGGGTGTGGTGGGTGACTGGTGTGTGTGTGAGATGGGGAGCGTGACAGGGTGCAGGGTAAGGTGGGGTGCTGTTGCCACATGCTGGGCACAAGGAGTCCCCTTGGGGCTGACCTTGCTGTGAAGCACGGCAGCCATCAACTCACCTCACCTTGCTGGGAAGAAGGTTCTGGAACCTGCTCATTGCCCAGGCGGGGGAAACTGAGGGCTGGTATTTTGTGAGAAAAAGAGAGGCAGGGAGGGAGTGGAAGGGGTGGTCGGGGAGAGGGGAGGAAGGCAGAGGGAGAAGGGGCTTAGAGGTGGGGCTCTGCCCTGGGCACGGGGTGGGGGAGGGGCGGGCTGGCCTGTGGGGAGCAGGAGCCCCTCCACCCCTTCAGGTCTCTCCCGTCCATCCATCGTCCATCGCTAGCTCTTCGTCCCAGACCCCTCCCGGCCAGCCCCGGTCCCCTCGCCCAGGGGACACCTGCTCTGGGACTCCCAGAGCTGCTTAGACCCCAGGCTCCCTGTACTTCTCCTCCGGGACCTGCCGGGATGACAAAGGTCCCTGAAGAATTTAGCTCACTGCTCACCGGCCATCTGGCTTCTCCCAGACTACACTGAGCTCTGGAAAAGTCGGGCTGGGACTGTGAGGTCCTCTTGGCTGGGCCTGCAGTCCCCACCTCCTGGCCCGGCACCAGAAACGGCTCAACATATGTTTGTTGCATGAATGAATGAACCATGATAATTGCTAAGAGAGACGCGCGCAGATGGCCCGTGAGGGGCGGCCGTGGGCGGGCCCCGTGCGTCCTCGCGCACGTGCGTGGCGTGGGCGCTGAGCGGCCCGTGGGCTGGCGCGTGCGCGCATGCGCACACAGGCCTGGCGTGGGGCGGGGCCCTGGGCTTGCAGTGTGCGCGGTGGCCGGGCGGCGCCGGTGTCCGTGTGCGCATCCCCTGCCAGCACCGCAAGCTGCTTCTTGCTCAAGGTTGGAGAAGTCACAGCTCGGCCCCACCCCCTTGCTCTCCTGGACCTGCAACACACTGACTGGCACCCCAGTTCCCACACCCCGGCCCCAGCCGGAGCCTGCGCTCCCTCTAGGCCCCAGTCCTGACATTCCAGCAGCCACACAGGTGTGGCAGCTTCTGGAAGCTCAAGGGACTCGGGGCACCTCAAAGGTGTGCTCTTCATGGTTTTTGCCTCCGGGTCTTGGCATCTGTGAGAAGGGCCCAAACTCCCAGGCACATACACAGGGCTTGGGCCAGGACTGGGCTCAGCAGGTGGTGTTGGGGGGGGGGGCAGTGTGACCAAAAACCAAGGTGATTTGGAGGACTTGGCATTCAGGGACCTGAGCCAAACCACCTTGCTGTCCAGGGGCAGATGACACCCCTTTCTCCTGGCCACCGGGCAGCCAGAAAGTGCTGACACTGAAGGGGGGTGAAGAGCAGATGTTGGGCTCAGGTCCTCATCCTGGGATGCCACAGGGGGGCTCCTGGATTGTGGGTCACGGGCCAGGGGCGCCTTTGAAATCCAGTCCAAACTCCCCCGAGGCTGCTCCTCCCGCTGCTCCAGCCACCCAGGTCTGGTCTTCTGGTTCTTACACAGCAGGCACCTTTCTGCCTCAGGACCTTTGCACATGCCTTCCCCTGTGCCTCCTTCAGCTCACTGTACCCTCAAGAATCCCTGTCACTCAGTCACCCCAATTATTACCAGTTAAACACTCCTGTGTCTTCAGGCAGCTCCAAGACTCTGAGGGACGGTGACCGTGACTTTGACAGTCCCCCAGGCAGTCTGCAGGCATGGATGGGGTGAGGTGGGGGCTCAGTCCCTCACGCTTCTTCTGGAGCTCTTGCCACCCCATATTTGACTATTTGCCTCTTTGTCTCCCGTGACGCTCTGCCCCCCTGAGAGGCTGGCACAGAGCTTTTCTTTCTGCAGCCTACCTTAGTGAGGGACTCCTGCCGATGGCTCCCCAACTTGCTCACAGCTGGGAAGAAGCCGCCTGCTGTCTCTTGAGACCCTCTGGTGCCACAACCAAGAGCACCAGCCTCCTCCCAGCCCTTCCCCACGTGGCACTTGCCCGGGAGGCTGCTGGATGAGCACCCGGGCATCCATGCCCTTTTGTGAAGGCGAGGCCTGGCGCCTGTGTTGCTGTGGGCAGCCCCGGTGTCTGGGGGTGCCTCTGGAGCTGACTTGGGGAATGGCAGAACAGGGTGCGGGCAGCAGCTCCCCTGTCTTCACCCAAGGGGTGGCAAACAACACCCACCCCACCCCCAGAAACCTGACAGTGTGGCCAGCTTGAAAAACTGGTTCTGGGAAGGAAAAGGGGGGCAAGGGTGCGCTGTGTGGAGCACAGTGTTCCAGGCCAGGGGTGCTTGACCACTTGACCACTGGGGTCTGGGTGAGGCAGGGAAGAGAGTGGTGCGGTTGGCTGGGGCGGGCGTAGGACTCCACCCTAGGGCCCTAGAGGCACCCGGTAAAGCCCAGCCCAGCAGGGGTTTGGCCAGAGGCCAGGGCGCGGATTTCCTCTGCTGAGCACCCAGAGGCCCTGTGCCTATCACCGCGCCTGGGGAGGGAAGGGGCTGGAGGAGGCGGAGCGGGCGGGAGCCGGAGGCGCGGACCCTGTCGCCTTAGATCTCGGACTTCCGCAGTCAAGTGAGCGCCCAGGGGGCCTTTTCCTCCGCGGGAAGCCGCCGATCACCGCAGCTCACCCCGCCGCGCGTGCATGCGTGCGTGCGTGCGTGTGTGTGTGTGTGTGCGCGCGCGCGCGCGCCCGTGTGCGTTTGTGTGTGTGTGCGCGCGTGCGCGCGCCCAGCCAGCCTCCACCGGCATAAATTCCCGAGCTGTCTGTGCATGTCTGTTTCTTTCACTAGAGGTTGCTCACTTTCACTTCTTGGTTCCTTTCGGCTCCTCTGACAGCTCCGTGAGCGCCGCCCGTGTGCCTCGCGCTCCCCCGCCCGGCTCCAGCGCCGCTCCCTCAGGGCTCGCTGGGGCCCCGCAGCCGGCGCTGCGCCCTGAAGGAGCGTGAGAACCAAGCTCGGGGCGGCCCTTCAGCCTGCCGGCTCCTGCGCCCCAATCACACCCCAGCCTGCCGTGCTCTGGGAGATGTGGGTCCCCAGTGGGACAGCCAGCGGAAAAGCGCCGGCCCCTCTCCGGCCTCACCGACTTCCCTCGCTTTCTGGGTCTTAAAGCAATTCTCCCTGAAGCGGCTGCTACTTCTGACTCCAGCCTGCTGTGTCCCACCCCCAGCCCCCACAAAGAGGAGACCGGGAGGCCCGAATGGATGAAGACTCTCCATGGCCAGGAGGCCACATCCCGTGGGGCGCCTTTTGCTTGGGAAAGCAAGAGCTGGCTGACCGGAAGGCCCTCTTCCCGCCCTGCGGCTCCGCTGACCTCCAGCTCTCCCAGTGCATTCTGTTCCTGGGCCCAACCTCTGGGCCTGGGCACCAGGAGAGTCAGGAGTTTGGGGGCCCACGGTGATGTGCGACAGGGTGAGGACACTCAGCAGGACACTCAGTGGCTGACCTTCCTCTAGCCAGCTCCCTGCCCCCTGCCGGGCTCCTGCCCTGTGGCCGGCAGGAGGCACTGGAAAAGGGGCGAGGTCTGAGGCAAGATGCCCACGGTTCAGACGCTGGCCAGCCCTGCGGCCCCGCCACCCTGAGGGGCTGTTCTGCCCCTGGGCCGCCCTCTGAAGCCCAGGCTGAGCTGCCCAGCCCCAGCGCGGCCGAGAGCAAGGGCCCACCGCGCGCGGAGCCTGATTTTGAGCAGCGAAAAGCCTCAGACGCAATTTGAGTCAGGCTTGAGGAATCAGCCTGTCAACCGGATCCGAGGGGTCCCGCCACCTGTGCTAATGGGGGGTGGCAGGAAGGCTGCTTCCAAGCGACATGGCGCTTGATGGCTTCCGCCACTCACGGGCTGTTGTCACACGTTCCAGCCACGGGAGTACTTGAGGCTCTGTGACAGCCCCCAAAGGGAGCGTGTGGCTGGAAGAGCCTGCCCCGTGTCCCCTGCGTGGGTGCCGCCAGTGGGCTGTGGCCGTGACCTTCCTTAGCCTGCCACCCGCCCTCACCTGGACTCTCTTCCACCCCGGGTTCTGCCTCCTGGGGACCAGTCCCTGAAAGTGCCCCCATGGGGGCTCCTCCGGGGTCCCCCATGCTCCAGGTAAAAAGGGCCATCTTCTCTCCATTCACCCCTCTGCTATAGACACACCCACCGCCCAGCTCTTCAAGTCCAAGCTCACAGCCAGCTTGTTTGTTCAAGATAAAAACACCTGCATTGATTTTGCAGCACGCTCACTGTAAAACTGTAAAATGGTATGAAATGGAACGTCAAGAAGGGAAGCTCCATCATCTCCACACCCCCACCCCCACTGTCATCCACATTTGGTGAATTCCTCTGCATGCAGACTCCCTCCATGTGACAGAAAATCCAACCCAAACAGCGGTCATGTGATAGAACAATGCGGATGGGGTTGTGGGTTTCAGGCAAGGTTTGATCCAGAAACTCCTGTTGTGTTGTTGTTCAGGTCCTGGCTTGACATTTGCATTTCTTTTCTGTCTGTCCTCTGCAGGCTGTGGGGGCAGGGCCGGCTCAGGTAGCAGCAGTGACCCTGGGGTTCCTGATGTCACCCTCAAACGGCCCCGTCAGCAGAGACAAGGCTGGCTTGTTCTTGGTTCTTGAGGAAGACCAAGGAGTCCTGTTTCTCAGTTCTGACCCAGCTTGCAGCAGGCCAAGGAGACTTCCTGCAGGAGGCGGGGCCAGTAGGGAGAGCCGGGCCTGGTGTGGACATAGCTCAAGGTGCCCTTTTACCTCTCTGGGTGCTGGAGTCTCCAAATACTTAGGTCACGGGATTGACGAGGCTAAGGCAGCATAAACAATGAGTCAACAGATCGAGCTCCCACTTTGCAGGCAAAACCAGGCTGGAATCCCAGGTCCGTGGCCCCCAGCAAGCCAGTGTCATCGCCTTGGGCCTCCGCTTGTCCACCATGGAATGAAGGCCGCACGGCCGCCCAGGGGGCCTCAGGTGACTCAGCCTTCACTGAGCAGCAAACCTCACTGGTTGCCCTGTGACTGTGACCGGTGCCTTTGTTTTTATGAACCCTCTGGTAGACCCTGTAGACGGTGCCAGACCCCAGAGGTACTTAGGAGATGAGCTGGGACCCTGGTCATCACGCCCAGCTCCTGAGGGCACAGAGGGCCTGTCTGTGACCATTAATGCCCAGACAGGCGAGGGCACCTCTGCCGTCAATGAGCCAGGCAGTGTGCTGAGGGGGTGCTCAGCCTGGGCTGGGCCCATCTCTCCCTCCTGCACCTGCTCACCCCACCTCCCGTGTCTGCGGGAGCCAGGCTTCAATCTAGGGTGAGTCTCCCGTCCCCCACCCTCCTCAACCCCATCCGTCTGAGTTTGGCGATGTGTCTGGCTAACTGGCCATCCTTCTTTCTCCTGGCAGGTGAGTCATTAAGCACCAGGCCCGGAGCGCACCAGGCTGCAGCCTCAGCACTAAGTGCATTCGCGGCCATTAGCAGGAGGCCCCAGCCCGGCCAGTGGGGGCTGACGCACAGCCCACCCTCACCTCCGCTCCCTGGGGCTGCTTATCAAGGCTCCACCCTTGTGGGGAGGATAGAAGCTCAGAAGGAAATCTGGGGGTCCCAGGGCCCTCATAGACATTTGTGCAGGTTGTTCACTTGGGGACAGCTCAGCCCCTCCGGCTGCTTTCCACACAGCACGCACGCTGCCTAACCCATCAGAGAGCGGCGGGCAAGCTGCGCCCTCCCTGGGCTCTGGGAAGACTGTGTCTGGGAACTTGAGGCTCTAATTGTCTTTTTTTTTTTTAATTGCACTTTACTGACTCCTTTTTGGAATACAGTTCCATGCATTTTATCACATAAATAAATTTGTGTAACCACCGCCACAAACAAGGTACAGAAGAGTTCTATGACCCCCCAAAATGCATCCTCCCCTTGCTCCTACCGAGCGCCCCTCACGCATGCTCCCTCCAGTCTGTCTGTTAGGAAACGCGGCTGAGCAACAGGCGGTCTTTGCAGGGGGCCTTTCCCAGGGGCCGCGTGTATCCCTAGCCTGCTCCTTTTCACTGCTGAGTAATAGTCCAGCTTACTGTCTAGTCATCTATTGAAGGGCATTTGCTTTGTTTCCAGCTCATGAACGTGCGGCCATGAGGAGTGTCCACGTCCCTGTGTCACGGCTTTGCATGGACAGAACTTTGCTTTGCTTTGGCATAAAGGCCCGGAAGAAGAATAGCAGCTTCATAAGGCAAGAGAAAGATTAACTCCTCACGCGCCTCCTCACGGTGCTGCGGGCCACGGCTGTTGCGTCCCTGTCCACAGCATGAGTGCATTAGTTGCTCTGCAGACGCCGACTTGGCATTGCAGTGCTGTCCACCCTGGCGGTCCTCGTGTGCGCCTCTCGCGGTGGGTTTGGCTCTCGAGCTGTGCATCTTCCCGTGGGGTTTGCTTTAATCCCACGTATTTCTCTGGTGAGGTATCACTGGCACCTTCTGCCCAGTTTTGAGGTGAGTTCTGATGGTTCTTATCTGACCTCCGTGCAAACCCTTTGTCAGATAGGATTTGCAAGTGTTTCATCCAAACGGGTGACTTGGTTTTCCATTCTCTGAACAGTTTCTTTCATAAGGCAAAAGGTTTTAACTTGGGGGAAATGAACTTCATCGTTCCTCCCTTGTGGATTTTGCTTTGTTATCGAGGTCAAGAGCGCTCGCCTAACTGCAAGTTCCCGAGTTTTTCTCAGATGCTTTCTAGAGCTTGGCAGAGAATGCACTGAGCGTCAGGATCCAGTGTGAGTTGGTATTGTGTCTGGTGGAGGTCGGGGTGAGGGTTCTTCTCTTTTCCGTTGCCACATGGCGCCAGTGCCTGTTACTGGAACGAGCGGAAGGCGGAGGATCAAGCAAGCCACTGGCCACAGGTCCTGCTCAGTGGGTGCAAGACACTTGGTTTTAACCATTGATGTTAGTACTGAACATTCATCTTGTTAAAAGCTGACTCTCGGTGTAAACCTCATATCTCCTGCAAAAATGAACTTAATGAAGCACATTAATGTAAACTGTGCAGCCAGCAGCCACCAGACCCACTGGGTAAGAGATTCTAGCCCGGCCCACTGCTGGGGACAGAGGAGTGGTGAGAGTTATCAAGCGCCAAGGATAAGCCGAACCAGAAGCTTCTCTGACCACGCTTGGCCTCTTGTGGGGCTTGAGAAGGGGAAGGGGACAGCTGACTCACACCAGAGGCAAAGTACCTGAGGGTGATACCAAACGCTTTCCTTGCATGCGTCCTTTACCCCTAAAACAAATCCATAAGCGTTTAGAGGTTGGTGTTCCCATGCCTGCTTTGTGGATAAGGCGTGGACCTCAGAGAACTGAACAACGTGCCCAAGGTCACACAGTAATTGGGGAAAGGGGCTTGAGCCCCGAGTGTCCCCATGCTCTCGAGGCAGGAGGGGACAGCTGGGTTTGCACCGCCTTGGTGGGGATGGGGGGGGGGGGAGCCGCTCTCCCAGCATTCTGGAGACGCCTCCATTCTCCCGCGAGCCTAAGCTTAGTCGGCCTCATGAGAACGCCTCCCCAGATGGCCCTTCTCTCAGAAACTCACCGAACCCCAACAACAGAGGACGCCCCGAACTATGATGGTGGCACGGCCGTCACGCCTGCCTGACAGGGCTTAGATTGCGGACTCGTCCCCCGGGCGGGCGTGGGGCTGTGCATGTGCCTGTGCACCCCTGCGCCCAAGGTCCCTGCAGTCGGTAGTGGCCGGTCCAGGGCACTGACCTTCTCTTCACAGCGCACCGCACCCCCACGCCTTTGCCCAGGCCGGAACCCCTGCCTCGGAAGCCCTCTCCAGCTCCTCCCGCTTCTCCAACTGTGACAGCTGTTTCAGCATTCAGCGCGAGGCTTGCTCTCCCCAGCAGCTCCCACCAGCTCTCCCTCTTCTGAACTCTGCTGCTGCTAAACACAATCTAATCCTGTATGGTCTGAAAAGCTGGCGTTCAGCAACATAGCCTTCTAGCGGTGCATGGACTTTCTGGAACCTTCCAGATGCACCCAGAGATGCCTCAGAGCAGAGTCTGTTCCACATAGATTGTGAGCACTCTGAGGGAAGGGGCTGCCGGTCCATCCCCTGGCTGACTCGGCCCACAGTGTGGGGCCCGGCAGGTTTGCTCCCCTGCCTGCTTGCCCTGAGGCGCCTTATCTGGTGTGTCACAGATGCTCCCTCCCTGGGAAGAAAGGCTCCTGCTGTCTTCACAGCCATTATCTTTATTCCCAAGCGGCTTGCAGAACCATGTGACCAGGTATGGAAGGTGAGCAGGTCTGTGCTCAGGGGCGGAAACTGTCCTACCTGCCGGGAAGCCCCAAGCCTCCACCCATGGTCCACGCCCACCTCCTCCCCGCTGGGAGCTGGCTGCTCCCTGGACCTCACACCAGCCTCACCACCTCGCCTGAGCAGTGAGGGGGACCGCGGGCTCCCAGGAACAGGGAGGGGCCCGCTCCTCACCCCCTCCCATCGCCTTGAGTTGACCCTCAAGCCTCCCCATAGCCTTCGAGGTGACACTGAAAAGACCCCAGGGAATCGGGGTCAGGCAAAGGGGACCAGGCTCTTGCCTAATGAAGTCTGCTCAGCGGCCAGACCCCAGACCGCCTGCAGCCAGATTACATTTTACTGTCCCCAAGGAGCCACCCTGGACCTCCCTCACCTCTGAACTCACCAGCGCCACAGCCCGGCCCAGGCCCCTCTCCAGCGCCCCCTTCTCCAGGGGGACGCCCTGTCCTCACCCTGGACCCTGCCGGGCAGCCGGCTCCCACTCACGCTGCACCGCCGTCCTCGCCACCCCCACTCCCCTGACTGCGTCCGGGATACCTGATGCTGACGCACCCCTGGACAGCGCTGTCCCCCCAGCAGGTCCCCCAGCTCTCTGTACGTGATGATCACCGAGCTGCTGTGGAGTGTGGCCTCAGCATCTACCTCCAGAATGGGGGTCCCCGTCTGGAGGGGGCAGGGTCTGCGTTTCAGGAGATGCCTGCGGCCTCGCACTCTTCAGGCCACAAGCACTCAGACCCTGGACACAGGATGTGGCCCTGGGCTGCGCTGCAAAGGCAGCCAGGAGGCGGGAAGGTGGCTGCCTGGCCCCAGGGCAGGCTAGCAGACCACCGGCTCCCTTGAAGGTCAGGGGTGCAGCTGCTTGCGTCTGGGCTCTGTATTCGGGCCTCTGCAGGGGAAGCAGCAGGGGCCTTGCTCGGTGAGCACAGGGTCAGCTCCCCGCTGCCCCTCCTCACAACACCCAGCCGGTATCAGCAGCTTCTCGCCCCTAGGCCTTCTATCTGGAATGTTCTGCTCCAACTCACCCTCCTGGGAACTCCTATTCAGCCCTCGGAACACAACTCAGAGTTCAGGACTCCTGTTTACACGATGTCAGACGGGTCAGGGCTGAGCCTGGTGCTGCGCACAGTCACCGCTTGGCTATTCTGACGTCTTCCCTGCGGGGGAGCAGGCTGGGCCAGGGCTTCGTGCGCCTATCTCTGCGTCCTTGATGCCCTGGACGGAATCTCCAACCCAGAAGGATGGGCTGCGGGCACCCCCAGGCCCTGCTGCCTCGCCCTGCACTGCCCAGCCCCACCCTGGAAGCTGTTGTTGACTGCCCAGGAGGGAAAGGCCTCGTGTCCCTCAGGGGACCTCCTCGGGGAGAGCGAAAACAGGGGGTGTGGCGGGCAGGGAAGGGGCTGGGGCAGACACGCAGCGTGCAGGAGGACTGGCCAGCTCCGGCTTGTGGGGCTGCCCCTGCCCTGCAGGCCTGCCGGGTGGAGGGAACAGGCCAGGGCCCAGCTGTGGAGCTGCTGCGGGAATCTCTTGATCTCTTGGCTGCAGAGAGGCGGAGGCAGCCAGGGCCCTGGAGATGGTCTCCATGACAACCGCTGCCACTCACTCCCCATCTCCGATGTAAATTAGTTACAATTTTATTAGTGTGCAGAATTTCAAGAGGCTGGATCCTGCCTGGGAAGGGAGAAGATGGTGGGGGCACAGGCGAGAGTTTCCAAATGCTTCAGACCCCCCCTCCACGGGCGGCCCTCGGGGAGCCCACACGGAACCACCTGCCCTCTGTGCGGGCTGGACGAGTCAGCGGCCTCTGGGGAGGAGGGACACTGGCCAAGAGCCCAGGGTGCCCTGCCGGTCTGCCTGCCCGGCAGCCTGTGTGCTCCATGGGGGTGGTCGAGGCCCGGGCTTGCTAACTGCCCCGCTGGTGGCCAGACACTGCCCACCGCTCCTCCGGCCCCAGGGGGGTCAGAGGTCAGGGGGCTGCAGGCGCAGGAGGCGGGCGGGCCCTGGAGGCCTGGAGCCAGCGCGGCCAGAGGAGAAGGTGCTCGTCCAGCTCCCCAGCGGCACCTGTGCTGTGACTTCATGTGCGTGTTTACACACCTGCGCGGACACGTTCTCTCCCCAAGGGGGGACGTCCCAGCTTGTCTTTTTCCTAAGGCTGTTGTTAAAATGAGTCGCGTCCCCAGGCACAGCCACCCGCCCTCCACTGCAGGCCCACTGGCCCCGGCCTGGTGGGCTCTGAGCTGGCCCTGGGCCAGGCCAGCCTGGAGGGGGCCAGACCGGGAGCCCAGGTGCGGGCTGGGAGGGGTGAGGAGGCCGAGTGCAGGCTGGGGTGCAGGAGGCCGGGGCGAGGAGTGGACAGATGGTCAATGACGGGACGAGGTGGAGGCTGAGGGAACCGGAAGGAGGAGGGTGGGGAGCAGGGTAGAGGCAGAGGGAGGACGGACAGTGGGATGGAGGACGGTTGAGGAAGCGGTGGAGGGTGGCGGGGGCTGGCGGGGGCTGTGGACACCGGGTTAGGCCGGGGCGGGGGGCGGGGGGGTGCTCACGCCCCAGAGGCTCCTTGTAGAAGCTGCGCCCCCTCGGACAAGTGCTATGGGCTCTCAGGTCTTCAGTTTTCTTGGGCCAGAGGCTGAGTGACAGGCTGGGTGTGGGGGTGCGGGGCAGAGGGACAGGAAGAAGGACCGGGGATGGATGGAAACATGGAAGGGAGGATGGCCCGAGGGGGACAGAGGGTGGTAGAGGCCAGATGTGGTGGATGGGAGGACAGAAAGGAGGGTGGCTGGAAGCTGAACTGGAGCTCTAGTGCACCCCAATTCCCCGGGACAGGCCCCCACACAGTGAGGGCTAAGTAAATGCTTGCTTTATTAGTCCCCTGAGCTTGGCCCGGGGGGCAGAGTGGTCAGCCATGGAGTGCTCTCACAGGGCGAGGGGTCAGCGCCCTCCTGGGACCCTTGGGACAGAGGGGCAGGGTCTGAGCGGCCTGAGCCAGGAGAGAGAGGAGGCAGAAGGGCCTGAGGAGTCCAGGCTGGGGCCTGGGGTGTGACCCCGGGGACCAGGACAGGAAGGGTGTGGCCGAGATGGGCTGTGCCAGCAGCAGGAAGAGGGTCCCCATTAGAGGTGTCACTGGGGTGGGGGAGGGAGCCGGCATTGTCAGCAGGGGTGCAGCTGCTGGGACACAAATGTTGCTGGGGCTCCAGGGAGATGAGGCTGAAGGTCATTTGGATTTGGCCGCTGGCTGCTGGGGCCTGCAAGAAGAGCAGCTTTTCCAGGGCAAAGCCCTGGGGGGGCGGGGGGGTGAAGAGACAGTGTGGCCCTGGGGAGGGCACCGGCCCTTGCTCAGTCAGTAACCAGGGCCTGCCCCGCCCTGTTCCCCATTTCCCCAGGTGCACTCACCAGCTGGACATTCCTTAAACCTACTTCCAGGCTTGGGGTTTTGACAGTCTCCTCCCTGTGAGTGTGGCTGGGGAGAGCGTTTTTCTCCCCCTTGGGAGGGAGTCTGTCTCCAAGTCTTAGGGAGCCTGTCCTTAGTCTTAGTCACTGTCCTGGTGACCGTGGCCAGGAGGTGAGCCCGAGAAGCAAGCCGGACCTGGTGATGGGCTGGTTCTGAGGCCCAGAGGGAAGGGGGGCCTGAGCTGCTTTTCCCTGCGCAGGATCAGAGCTGGAGGGAGGGGGCCCCCCCCTCCCCCCAGGCCCTGGTCTGTGGCCCCAGGGTCTGAATTCTAAGAGGCCCCAGCAGGACTGATGGACCCCCCTGTTCCTGTCCAGCATCTTACTAATGACACCGGAACCTCCACTGAGTCTACCTTGGGGCGTGATCTCAGCTAGCAGGGGTGCGGGAAGCTGCCATGGCTGCCTGGCCTCAGCCTGCCGCACCCCTGCCCTGAGGGCCTGGGCCCCAGAGAGCCCCTGCTCTCCCTGACTTCACACACAGAGACAGGCACACCTGACAGCACAGCTGAGCTGCAGGGGCGCTGGCCCCAGGGGAGGGGGGGTTCTGGGAGTCAGGGGACCTTAGCTGGATGGCAGGATGGGGGGTGGAAAGATAAGCTAAGCAAAGGCGGGAAGTTTTGAACAGAAGTCCAGCCTTCAACTCCTCTGGCGTCATTTCTGCTCTCTTCCTCCTCCCCCTCCTCCTTTCCCTCCCCCTTGTTTCTGTTCTTTTTCCAGTCTCAGCCCCAGCCCCCCTGCTCTGTGCCCTGTGTGTGAGGTGATCCAGGGAATGGGGTGGCTGTGGGGAGGATGGCAGTGCCCAGGAAGGGCGTCCTGGCCCAGGGGCCGAGGCCCCCACCCATAAGACACCCCCAAGTGAGCCTGGAGATGCTGGGTCCAGCTGCCCAGATCACGGCCTGGGCCTTGGGCTGCTGCCTCACTGGATTTTTGCTTCTGCAGGAAACAGGCAGAAGAGACCCAGAGGGGGTCAGGCAGGCCGGCGCGGAGCTGGCCATGTTTCCCTGGGCAGGGCGCCAGGCTCCCACATGGCCGCCTCCCAGGGACCTCACACAGGCCAGGCTGGAGACAAGGATACTGAGGCCACAGGGCTCCAAGGACAGGCCTGAGTTCGCTGGACCAGTGAGAGTGGCCACGGCTCACACCTCATTCTGCCCACGCCCCTGCCAGTGGGGTCCAGATGAGGGGTGCCAGGGCAGGGAACAGAGGCCTGGCTGCGGGGCTCCCCACCTGGCCCCGCAGGGCGCCCTCCCTGAGGCTGGTGCTCTTGCCCCCTGCCAGGGGGAAGTTTCCAGGTGCCCGGTTCTGTGGGGCCAGGAAAAGCAGCGTGTCGTGCTCAGCTCCTGGATGAACCCTAACCCTAACCCCAACCCCAACCCCAACCCTAACCCCAACCCCAACCCTAACCTAACCCCAACCCCAACCCCAACCCCAACTCCAACACTAACCTAACCCCAACACCAACCCTAACCTAACCCCCACCCCAACCCCAACCCTAACCCCCACCCCAACAGTCACCTGCCTCTGGGGCTCTGTGCCTACTGCTGGCTGGCAGACAGACTCCAGGACGCCTCCCAGGTCCCCACTGCCCCGGTGCCCTGTCCCCTGAGCGTCCTCAGGGCCCGTGTCTGCTGCAGGCGCTCTGGCAAGTGTGTTCAGTGGACTGAGGACCTCTCTGTGCCGTTACTGTGCTGGGCGCTTCTGTCTTGCTCCCCCTGCGCCCCAGTTAGCCGCCCAGATGGGTCCAGACAAGGTCCTCCACGATTCTGTTCAATGAGGGGCGACTCTCCAGGCCTGGGGGTGAAACAGGTCCCTCAGACCCCCACAGGTAAGGCCTAGCGGGCCTTCCCTACTGAAGGGGGCCCGCCAAACCCCCCCGGAATCCAGGGCAAAGGAGCTGGCTTTGGGTTGGGCTCCTTGGGGGTGCTGCCTCGAGCCCTAGGAGGTGCCAGCCCATCCCGCTGCCCCTCCGCCCTCCCCACCCCCTGGGCTTAGCCTCTTTCTCACTTTCTCCAGTCCTGTCTCTCCTCCTCAGCGTCCCTCCCCACCTCCCCGGGCTAGGGAGGGGCGGCCAGGAGCGGAGATTTTCGGTTCCCACAGCGCATCTCCCTGCAGCTGCACATCTGGGTCATTAGGACGCTCTGGAAATGGGCAGCTAGGCCAGGACCTGCAGCCCGGCCCCATCCCTCCTCCCCATCCTGCTCCCCACTCCCTCCTCCTCCTCCCAGTCCTCCTCCCTCCTCCTCCAGGCTCCCATCCTCCTTCCCACCTCCTCCCTCCTCCTGCCCTCCTCCCAGCTCTTGCCTTCATCCTCCTTGCCCTCCTCCTTCACCCTCCTCCCGGCTCACGCCAGTATTTTTAGCTCCAGCTGCCTGCATTAGTGCAGGGCGCTGGGTGCAGCCTGGACTGGCTTTATCTGTGGTGACAGCCCCGGGGCAGCTGGCAGACTTTTCTCCCTCTTAAGTTTGGAGCAGCCCCTCTCCCTCCAAGGGGACCCTCAGCTGGAGGGGGCTGGAGGGGGCTGGAGGGGGCTGGAGGGGGCTGGAGGGGACTGGA
>NW_004567107.1:3716763-3720004 GCF_000260355.1 Condylura cristata | reverse complement strand
TCTGCTCCTGGGGGGGTGCCAGCTTCCATCCCCCTCCTCACCCTCCACCCCTCCTCTCTCCTCTTCCCCAGCAGGCCTTTGTCTGGGGCAGACACAGTTGCCCCCCTGCGGCAGGATCCCCCCTTCCCAGTCAGCGAGCCCCTTCCTAGGGCTGCTTCTCTGCAGCTCCATCCGTCTCTGAGCCTCCCCTTCCAGGCCTCCCTTTCTCCATGTCTCTCTCAAGCCCAGCTCTGGCCCCTGCCTCCCTCTCCCCACGCCCCTCCTCCCCCTCCTGGTCTTTAGAGAATGGGAAAGCCCTCAGTGAGCCCCTCGGCTCGGCCCTACCCCTTCCCTCCTGCAGGGCTTCCCAGGCTAGAGTGGGCTGGGCCAGCCCCTGAGTGCAGGAGGGTGCGAGGTCAATCCTCAGGGGGCCTGCCTGGACCCCTTCCTCTCCTAGGCTCGGGAGGGACCCCTGCTGCCCAGGCAGGACCGCCCAGGGCAGCCCTGCCCCTCCCGGGCTCCTGGGATTTCCCCAGTCCAGCCCTGCAGAGGTCAGGGCCAGGGCAAGTCCTGTTGGGGGGGGCAGCCCCTCCCCTTTCAGCTTGCTCAAGCTAAACTTAGTGGGTGGAGTGCCCCTTTCTAAGACCTGTGTCCTCTGGGGTCCAGTCACCCTGTTGCTCACTGTAGCAGCTTGTGCTGCGGCTCTGTGGGGCGCCGCAGGCCGCACCCCAGCACCTTTCCGGCCTGGACCCAGGAAGCCCAATAAATCCCCACCAGGCCCAGGCTGGACTGTGCCGGGTGGGGGCAGGGCTTGGGGCTCAGGGCGGGAGTGTGAGGCCAGGCCGCTGCCCACTCCCGCTGGCTCCTCAGGCCAGCCCTCTCCAGGTCAGGGGCAGGGGCCCCCTCTTACCTCCCCGCTCCCCCCTTTTCTGAGTCTGACTTGGGGTGTTTGTGAGAAAGCACTGGCTTTGTCCACAGAGCCTCTGGCCCACCTAGGCCCTCCAGGCACAAGCCCCGCCTTCCCAGGGACCCCCCTGAGCCGGGTGGGGTCCCACCTCTTCTCTGCCTTCTCCCTCCAGGCCTCGCTGCTGCACCCCTCCCCTCTGTTCCCCCAGCTCTACTGCCACCTTCTCCTGCCTTCAGCTCCCTCTGGCCCTCTGCTGTCTGCGTCTCTGCCTGCCTCCCCCCCTCTCCCGCCTGCTGCCTGCCGACCCCAACACACACCCACGCACGCAGGCGCACAGACTCACCAAGTCTCACACCCAGGGCCCCTCATGGGCACTGCATCAGGGGTGGGCCTGGGGGAGCAAGCACCTGCGCCCACACCCTGCCCCTGGAGGCCCCTCCTGGCGGCAGCTAAGCCCAGGTGGGGGGGGGGGATGTGTCAGAGTCCCAGGCTGGGACTGACCCTCTCCGGTGTTTTATCTGCTCCTCCTCTCGCTTCCTAAGCCCTCAGCCCTGTCTGTCCTGGGTCCCCACAGAGCCTCAGTCTCCAGAGACCGCCCCCCCAAGCCTGCGTGTGTCCAGACAGAGGATGGGGAGACAGAGAGGATGGGGCCAGGGGAGCTGGTCTGGGCCCACCCCAGCTGCCCCGGTTCTGACACAGGCCCGTGGGCTCTACCCGGTGGCTGTCTATAGACCTGGCTTTGCCTTCAGCCTGGCAGCTGACCAAGGCAAGGGGCGGGGGAGGTACAGGCATGACTCTGGGAGCCCCAAAGTTCTCCTGTTCCAGGGGAGCTGCTGCGGTGGAGCTCTGGGGTCTCCAGGGCTTGGAGGGCCTGAAGCTACGGGCACCCGATAGGGCTGGGCCCCCAAGCTGGGGCACTGCCCCAGGCCCAGGCAGGCTGCGCTGAGGAATTATTGGTTGTGGGATGAGGTGAGTGAGGGAATGAAGGCTTCACGGGGCTGGGCCTGCCCCTCCCTCAAAGCCCTACAGTGGCCGGAGGCAGATGCTGCCTGGCCGGGTCTCCCTCACGGTCAGGTGACGGTGACCCTCCTGGAGGAAGAATAAAATAGCCCTCGGAGTGAGCCGCCCTGTGTGGGCACCGCCAGGGCTGGGCGCTCCTCACCCTGTCCGGCCTGAGCCACCCCTTTCTTGCTTTCCACTGCGATCCTGTTTCAGGTTTGGGGGTCACTGCCTCTTTGGTGTCCTTCCTGGAGCCTCGGGGCTACTGGCCGTGAGGTCAGTGCCCCCCTCTGGCTGCTTGGGTCTCTTTCCCCTTTCACGGGCCTCTGGGCCAGCTGGCCTGTTTGTGCGCTGGTTCCCATGGACACTGGCCACACCCCCACCCCTCCAGCAGGCCTCGGCCCACTCTGCCACCAAGCCCCTCTTTTCGCTTTGCTGTTCCTGGCTGGAAATGCCGTTCCTCCTGCTCTCTCTGCCTGGCCGCGTGTCCCCAGCTCAGAGGCTGCCGGCCGCCCCAAGCGTGTGCAGACTCCCGGGGCCTCAGGTCTCCACTTCCCCAGGCACTTAGCGCCCTTTGCACCTGTCACCGGGCTCCTCTGTGCTGTCACCTGCTGGTCTCCGCACAGTCAGCTGCACACAGG
The DNA here is from genome assembly GCF_000260355.1 of Condylura cristata. Taxonomy (NCBI): domain Eukaryota; kingdom Metazoa; phylum Chordata; class Mammalia; order Eulipotyphla; family Talpidae; genus Condylura; species Condylura cristata. The sequence goes on along the minus strand of NW_004567107.1, from coordinate 3,717,478 downwards.
GCGCAGGGCGGGGTGGGCCGCTGCACCCCAGAGGGGAGAGTCGCTGCTTTCCCGAGGCAGACCCGGCTGGGTTGTGCCCCGGACAGCAGCGAAGAGTGAACCGGCGAGTGAACCAGAAGGCGAAGTTTGCAACTGCACCACCTGGGCCTGCAGCCTCACCAGCTCCCACCTTTGGGCAAACTGCTTAACCCGCCAGGTGCTCAGTTTCCTGATCCGTAGAATGGGGCAGTAACCGCCCGTGTCTTGGGGTTGTGGGGGTTCAGAGACACATCTCAGAGGTCTGTGGCACCACACGAGTCTCTAACAGACTTTCCAGACAGAAAGCCTCCCAGCGCCAACTCTGGTCCTGCCCCCCCCCCCAAGCTTTTCAGCTTCTGCCTTCAGCTCAGGAAATGGCACCTCCCACCCTCCGGGGCACCTCAGGCATCCTTCACTCTGCTTTCTTCCACGCCCACATCCCAGCCTTTGAAAATCCTCCTAGCTTTGCCTAAAATATGCCCTAAATCCAACCGTTTCCCTCTCCCTCGCTGCTGCTGTCCGACCCAGGCAGGCCCAGCCATCACGGGTCTTAGCGGTGCTCCCAGCCTGCTCCTGGCCCTTCGGTCTCTGTTCTGCGGAAACCAGAGTCTTTAAAACACAGCTCAGCCCTGGCCGGCTCTAGCAGCCACCACACACACACACACACACACACACACACACACACACACACACACAC
>NW_004567107.1:3712103-3715850 GCF_000260355.1 Condylura cristata | reverse complement strand
CACACACACCACACACACACCACACACACACACACACACACACACACGCCTTCCACTGGCCCCAGGCGTAGCCAGAAAAAATCCCAGGACTCGGGCTTGGGCTTTCGTGCTCTGCCCTCACCCCGTCCTTTGCACTAACTGCTCCCTGCTCCGCTCGCAGCCCTCCTGGGGGTCCCCGCCTCACTGTCACCCTGACCCCCTCCCCACGCTCCCCGCTCTCTGGCCTGGCCTCTCAGACTGCCCTGGCTTCCTGGGTCCTGCTGTGGGTCTGCTTCTCTGTTCTTCCCGTCTCTCTTCCTTGGGACCTTCCCTGACCGTGAGCTGTGAGCCACCACGCTTGGTCTTTTTTACTGTCTCCGGGACAGAGCCTGGCAAGGGTGTGTGCGCCTTGCCTGTCGTTACTGGACAAATGAGTGAATGAATGAATGTCCTTGTCATTACCATCAAGCTCTGCAGAAGCTGGAGAGAGGGAGATCGAGGAGGGAGTTAATGTAATTGTGTCTTAGAAGGAAAAACCCGCGCCTGACCCTGCCTGTCTTCTGCCAAAAGACCAGCGGGCTGTCTGTGGCCCGGCCGGGCTGCCCGGCTGTCATGGTTACAGGGCACCAGGCCCCAGGAGAAAGGCCGGGCCAGGCTGGCCTCAGCGTTCTACCCCTGCTAACTTGCTTGTCTTTCTCGAGTGGCCCAGGGTCTGGTGGAGAAAGACCACCTTGGAAAACAGGGCTCTCCCGCGTGCTTTCTGTGGTGCCCAGATGGGAGGAGCAGGGAGGGACTGGCTGTCCTTCCCCCGCAGTCCACGGGCTACCAGGCCAGAGGAGCCTGTGAGGAGCCAGGCCCGTCCCTGCCCTCAGGGAGGTTCTGGCAGCCAGGAGGCTTCAGGAGCAGCACTGCCTTAGCTGTGCATAAAAATAGCAAGAGGGAGGAGGGGCTGGCAGGGTGCTCTCATGCTGTCCCCTCCCCCCCCAGCTGCCCACTCACCCCCAAACATGGCAGCATGTAGACCCCAGGCCCTCAGAGCCCCGAAACTGACAGGGTCCTTCCACAACACCAGGCGCACCCCAAGGCCGGGCGGTGAAAGCGTGTGTCGAGCTTCCAGAAGGGCCTAAGCTGGCAGCGATGTCGGGGACCTTCCTCGTGTCTCTGCGCCCTCCACTGGATTCGGCAGCCCCTGGGGTCCTGACCGCTGGAGCCTGTGAACGGACCACTGTTCCCTAAGTGACTCTTGCACAGTTTGGGGGCCCCGGACTGAGACCTGCTGTCATCCCCATCGCTTACCCTCAGCTTTGTCACCATCCTCTGCAAGGCCAAAAGTCGAGGGGTGAATGGCGACCTCCCTCTCCTGATCCTAGGAATGGGGCATCTCTAACAAGGTCATTAAGATGAGGTCATCCAGGTGGGCTCAGTCCAGTGGGCCGACGGCCAGTCACAGAGGGCAGCTGCAGGTGAGGCTGCGGGAGGCGGTGTGCAGCTGCCAGGGTGACGCCCACAAGCCAGGGCTGCGGGAGCTGCTTGCAGCCAGGCGGCGGGGATGGCTCCTTCCCGGTGTCCGCCCCGCCTTGACTGTGGCCTTCTGGCCTCAGAACTGATCGGACCACCCTACTGTTGTGTAAGCCACCAGCTTGGGGTACTTGGCTGGGCAGCCCCAAGAAAGGAAGGCGGCCACTGTCAGCACCCCTTGGGCACCATTCTCACCCTACCAGCACCCAACACGCGTCCAGCATCGCCCCACCTGTCTCCCGGGGCTGCATAGCATATTAGCCCCGCAAACCAGGGGACTGAAAAGCACTCGCAGACCTGAGGCCCCAAGGCCAGAGTCGAGGTGAGAGGTGTGGGCCGGCTCTGGAGGAGCCTCCCTGCCTCCCGGCCGGTGGTGGCTATTCCTGGCCTGTGGCTCTCTCCCTGCCCCTGCCTGTCCTCTCTGCGCCTGAACCTCTCTGCACCCCTTTCCCCTCGCCTGAGGGTACTCTGGGTGGCAGCGAGGCCTCTCAATATCCTCGATGACATGCGTGTGTCGCTGACATGGTTTCTGAGGACGAAAAGCCTACACCTCTCCAGTGCGCCTCCATTGTTACGAGACACATGACTGTGTATCTACAAACACCCTTTTCCCCAAATAAGTTCACATTCAAGATACCAGGGAGTAGGATATAGACGTTTTGGGGGGCGGGGGGCAGGGCGGGACAGCATTCAACCCACTCGGCGGGCGGCAGCCTTGGCGTGGTGAGTTAGGTGCTCGGATGTGCCAGGAGGCTGTCCAGGGGCTGGACCTGCACCCCCCTCCTCTGCTCATTAAGAGGACGGCAGGGCAAGTATTCTTATCACCCCCGTTTCCTGTCCAAGTACAGGCTCAGGGTGACTTCACTTGTCCAAAATCTCCCTTGAACTGCTGGCCTCCAGCTCATTTCCCAGGAGGGAGAGTGGGCAGCCAGCACCAGCTGGAGAGCAAGGTGCCAGAGGCAGGTCCCATCAGGCCCCTCCCTCCCTGGGCCTCGGTTTGCCCACCAGTAAAATGGGAAAGCAGGTGTGGTTGGGGCATCACTCCAAGGTCCGCCCAGCTCTGGAGTTCTGGGATGCTGGGTGTCACCTGGTCCTGCTTAACCTCTGCCTGTGGGGGCAAAATTCACATCAGCACCCAGAACACATGCCTCACGCTGCTGGGAAGCCAGCCCTGGGAGGGAGCAGTGGTGGCGGGCGCTGGCTTCCCCAGCCTTCCCCTTCACAGGCGGACAGCATGGGGCTAGGAGTGGGGGCGGGGCGGCCATTCCTTCTGGTCAGCGAGAGCCATCCTGGGATCTGATGGTGCTGCGCCCAGACCCAGACCCAGAGGCCTTAGCCTCAGCCTGGCTTACCAGGAAGGGTTCCTGAAAGCTGTTTTCAGAACCTAGACTTTTCTAGGAGTCCCTTGTTTCTAAATCCAAACTTTTTAAAAACCCTGTTGACCTGTCCGCTCCAGAGGCCTTTCTTCTGCGGTTTCTCTGCCCAGCGCATCTCTGCTAATACTGTTCAAGAACGGGAAGCTGAATCAAGGACAGAGCCCCAAACTTTACAGGAGGAGGTGAACACCCCAGGGGAGCTGCAGGGGTGGACACTCGCCCCAACACTCCTTGCCACCCCCAGCTCCCTGCAGTTGAAGGTGCTCCGCGCAAGCGGGGAGGCAGCCAGGCCAGGCTAAGACCTGCCGTCCATGTCCATCTCCTGCCGGTCCTCCAGCTGAGACCCACCCTGTTCCAGGGCCCCAGTCCACGCTGGCTCAGGCTCACCAGCCTCCGCTAGTGTTGTCCCTGCAGGTGTTACCGCAGAACAAAACCTGGCTTTGTGACCTGCGGGGCCGGGCCTGGGCTCACCCTCTCCAACACAGCAGCCTAATGGGGCGTTTGCTGGAAGCCAAGCCCCGGCAGGGGGGAGCAGATTGGGGCCACCTCCCTGCGCGGGGCGCACAGGCTGCCAGCCTGCCCCGCCCCTGCGTGGCTCAGTCTGGGCTGAGAATTTTCTGGTCTTTATCCGGTTTAGTTTTAAGAGCTTCCAAAGGCAGCGGGCCGGTTCCACCACAGTCCCCGGGAAATTGGTCCACGTAGGACGGAGCATCCCGAGAATGAAGTCATCTGTTCCTTTTTTATTTTTTGTTGCCTTTCTCTTCCAACACGAGGCCCTCGGCCTCTGCAGTCTCTGCGCGCCGCCTCGCCGCGCCGAGGGCTCGGGCGCACTGGGGAAGGGGCGAGGCGCGGGACCCCAGGGTGCTGGCGCCGC
>NW_004567107.1:3711540-3712003 GCF_000260355.1 Condylura cristata | reverse complement strand
CCGCCAGCGCCGCGGCCCGCGCTCCCCAGGCCGCCCGAGAGGTGAGCTCCCCGGAGGCGGCCGCCCGGCAAACAATAACAGTAAATAACGCTCCCTTGTCAACGTAATAAAAACGGAAACGGTTACAATGTTTTTTAATAAGCGTCCCCCATCAATCTCCCTCTCCCTCCCCACCCCTGGCCTCCCGCGGGCACCCACGGAGCTGCCGGAGGAGGGGGCGGGATGGGGCAACGATCCGGGCGCGCGGGATGGGGGTCCCGGGTGCCGCAGGAGGAGGACGCCGGGGGGGGGGGGGGGGAAGGAAGGGGGGGGGGGGGAGAGAGCGGGAGCACAGCAAGTGAGAGACGAGGGGGCGCGGGCGGCCGGGGTCACGCGCGCCAGCCGAGCCGGGAAGCGGCCGCGCTGAGTAACACCGTTGCCATAGCGACGTGGCCGCGAGGAACAGGAAGCGGCAGAAATAGCA
>NW_004567107.1:3693472-3711432 GCF_000260355.1 Condylura cristata | reverse complement strand
CCGCCCGGATCCCAAACCTGCCCGGCCACCCGCTCGGGTGGGGAAAAAAGCAAAACTGTTTATTGTTTGCCGTTGGAAAGCAGCCCCGCCTTTGTTCCGCGTGGAGTCGCCGGTTTCCAGGCGCTGCGGGGCGGGGAGCGGCGGCCCGGCCGGGCGCTTCAGCCCGCTGGCCAGGCCCTGGGCCCAGTCAGCACCGCACCCCCGGGGACCTGGCCTCTCCCCACACCCCGCCTGGCCCCGCCCCGCCTGGCGGCCTCCCAGCCTCGGGCCTGACCTGGGCCCCAAGTCCTCTCAGAACCTGAGCACCCCGCGGCACTCTGGGTGACCCCCAGGGGTCCCGGCCTGGGTGTCCACCCCTGGAGAGCACAGAGAGAGGACCGAGGTCCGGCCGATCCCGGGCTCACTGCCACTCCCCGCTCAGGGGAAACCAGCACAGTCCACCCCCGAAGTTGAGGGGAGCCTAGTGTCTCACAAACAAAAGCCGCCCCTCCCCGACTTGTTTCTGTGGAAGCCTGTGGAAGCGCCACTGCAGCCTTGCGTGTCTGGGGGGATGGGAGGGGTGGGGGGGCTACGTGTTAGGGGGTATACACGACATCACCTGAGGCTGTCCGTGGAAATTCTTTTATTTCCAGGTTTTGATTGGTTTCAGTAAGGGTCGGAGGCCCGGGCTTCTGTGGGGGAGAGGAGAGGGTCATCCCACACGGAGCCGGCCAGGACCACTCTGGAGGCCGGGACTGGAGACCAGAAACCCGAGTCGCCCCCTCTGGCCTGCCCGCTGCAGCCAGGGGAGTTAGTGGCCGCCAGTCTCCCCTGGGCAGGACGGCTGTCATTCCCTGGCCCCTGGGGCTGCGGCCAGCCCCCCTGGCCAAGAGAGCAGCAAGCAGAGTGGCCGGGCGGGGTCCAGAAAGCGAGGTGCTTTTGCTTTTTGCCGAGAGGCTCCAGCACCACTGGCCAGAGGGGAAGGTAGGAAGCTTGTGTGCAGGGTGGGGGTCAGCAGCTTCTGACCTCCCCACCAGCCCTTCCATGCAGCCCCCCTTCAGCTGTGGGCAGACTGGGAGAGTTCAGCCTCTCAGCATCCGCAGGGCTCAGGTGAGAGGGAGGGGCCTTGGGTGCCCACCCCCCGCCCCCCAGAGGTGGGGTGACTTGCGCTGCCCTCAGGGGAAGCTGGTCTGCGGTCCAAAGCACAGGAGTCCACCGTGGCCCCCACTTGGCATCATGCTGGCCCCCCTCCTTCTTGAGGAAAGGAAGAATTGGGGAGAAGAGAGCGCAGCAGGGGTGCACCCCCCTCTGCCCAGAGGGCATAGCCTGGCTGGGAAGCAGGACTGGAGAGCCAGTCCCGTTGGGAAGCCCGGGCTGGGGTGCGATGGGGTCGGGCAGTGACGGTTCCATGAGCTGAGGCGTGAGCGTGCTTAGCAGGCCCAGCACAGAGTGGCTCTCAGCGCAGTCGTGGAGTGACCAGGACTGCCCCTGCGGCCCTGAGGCGGCCCTGGCAGTGTCCCAAGGCAGGTCCCTCTTCCGCCCCGAAGCTGCCACCCATCAAGTCATTGGCCTTCTCCGGGCCTCGGTCTTCCCTCTGCCGGTGGGGAATTCCTGCCAGGATCGCGAGCTCGCTCTGCCAGTTCCTCATGAATTTAGCCCTCAGATGCCTTGCAAGGGAAGTTCTGTGCCACTACCACAGCGGACAGCACCTCAGGGCGGTGGGTCACTTGTTGGGGCGGCACCGTGGTCCCCCACAGATAGCCATCTCCTGCGTGTGTTGGTCTCACACCCACCCCCCAAACTCTGGCTTGGTGGCTCAGCAGCCCCCCGCCCCCCACCTCTGCACCCTTGCTCCAACTATTCTGGATTGTTCTGAGATGACCAGGGGAAGAGCCAAGTGGGCCCCACGCAGTACCCAGGTCTGCCTGGCAGCTCACGACAGCGGCCCCACCCCTTTGCCATTTACACTGCCGGCGGGGTCCCTCACACACCCAGGTGGACTGGTGGCATCCAGATGGTGCAGTGATAGCGCTGACCGTAAATCTCCGTTACTGTCCCAGCGCCCCTCTGACACACGGCCAGCCGTCACCTCCAGGAGCTGTGGGAGAAGCCCCTCCGGCCCCACCCCCGGCCCAGGCTTTGTTCCTGCTCAGTAGCCAGGCAGGAAATGCCCCCCCTCACCCCCGTCATGAGCCCACTGCTGACCTCGGAATCAATCCTGGCCCTGTCCTTTCCTGCCAGGTTTCCGGGCCTCCACGTCCAAAACTTAGGGATGGTCCAGCAGCTACCTGTCCAGGAGGAGGATTCAGCGGCTGCTATGGGTGGGCCCTCTGCCCTGCCTGGCTCCAGAGGGGCCTGGGGGTGCTGCTGGCTATGGCATGCTGAAACCCCATTTCACAAGTGAGGAGAGAAGTGAGTCTCCCAAGGCCATACGGCCAATTAGCCGAGGAACAGGGTTAAACCCACCAGGCCAGTGCTGCTCTAGAGCCCTCACGGTGACCTAGGGTTCCTGGCCCTCTCCGGGGGCTCCCCTGGGACGCTGCCCAGGTCTGCAGTGACAGCGTCCTTCGCCTGCCCAGAGCCGCTTCTCTAAGCCTAATCTCCAAGACACTGGGTTAATAGGTCCTTCATGAAGCCAGTGGAGGCCTTCCCGGGGCAGGGGCCAAGGGGCCAGGGGCTGTAGGTGCATCCTGATGAAAATGCGGGAGAGGAGGAGGAGCTGGGGTAAACCTCACCGGATGCTTCCCAGAGCTGGGGACAGTCAGCCCACCCTGATCCATGTCAGTGCCATCACCTTCATTCATTCACTCACTCAGCAAATGTTTATTACTGTGCTCTGTCCTGTGAGCTGGGCGTCAGGCCAGCTGTTGGTACGGATCCCAGATAAAGAGTAGATCCTATGGTCTAGAGAGGGTGGGGAACAGGTGTGTCGCCTGGACGGCCAAATCCACAGTTGGGAAAGACTTGAGGATTCTGAGGTTGCATCTGGACTTAGAGGGAAAGAGATCTGTGATCAATTAGTAATGTCTGCCACAAACGCAGAGCGGGGAGCACATTGCATTTGCCTCAAAACTGAAGAACAGGAAGACCTCAGACAGGTGGCCCCATGGACTGTGGTGGTCTGCTCCCTGACCTTGAGCAAGTCCACCACCTGCCTTGTTGCACCCCTTTGTGAGTCAGATCTGCCACGGGATTCTGAACCTGTAGGGTAGAAGGTGCTAGAGCAGGACACTCAGCTTTCCTGTTTAACACTCCTGCTCTGGACCAACATGAGGCTCAGCTGGGAGGTGTCCCCATGGGGTGTCCCCAGCCTGAGCACTGGGGCCCGGGGGCAGTGGGCCAGAGGACTGAGGTCAGGTCTCTAGCTTCTGGTTCTTCCACGAACCTGACGGTAGTCTCTGCCCTCCTTGACTACGTCCGTCGCCGCACACAGGGCAGCAGGAAGGCAATGCAGAGGGGGCGAGAGACCGCTGGTCCTGGAACAGACCTGCCAACGCTGCACGAGCCCGACTTGGGGGACTGGGGCTCTGCGTGAAGTTCTTGGAGGCAAAACCCAAAGTCCTTAGAGGCAGCACACCCCACTGGGTGCGAGCTGGGAGCCCGGTCCAAGTCCCAGACTGGACACTATCAGCTGTGTGACCATTGGCAGCTTCCCTATCCTCTCTGGGCCCGTTTCCTCATCTGTCAGTGGGGACGACCATGGTGCTCGCCCAGCGGATCTTGGTGGGCTCCATGCGTGAGGTAAGCGTGGCACCATGCGGGACACATCTCGCTGGTCAATACCAGGGCATTATTGATTCTGAGATTCGGTGGAGCTGGACCCTGGGGACCCAGCTGCTTCTTCTGGACATCAGCCCCACCCCTTTGCCCACCCCACTCTCCCAGCTGCTGTCTGCTCACTGTCCAGTGCCCTGGTGCCCCCGGGCCTTTGCAGTGCCCGTGTTGACTGGACGGGTCCTCTTCCGCAGCGAGCCCATGGCCGCGCTGGCCGCAGGTGGCTCCTGGCAGAACCTGCTGCAGGGAAGCCATCCGTCCCCAGAGCGGTGAGTGCTGCTGCAGAGGACACAGACCACGCCTGCTCCTCCTCCCCTGTCAAGGACAAACAGGCCGCCCCAGCGCCTCCCTGATGGTCCCCGCGGGAGAAGCCTCCCCGAAGTGCCTCCCAGAGCCTGAGCAGGGGAGGCCCGGGAGGCGCCCGGCCTGGCCTCCTGTCCCAGCTCCCCCCCCTCCCCCCGCGGGCATCCCCTGCCCTATTCCTGGTCTTGGGCACCGCAGACCCCTGGGGTGGGGGGATGGAAGCAGAATGCGGGAAGAGAGTGTGCTGGGGTGCTCTGTGGCACCCCTGTTCTCACTGTGTCCTGGTCCCCACTGCTTGCCGGGGGTGGCCAGGTCTCCCTGTCCTGGCAGAGGGACAGCTGTTGCTAGCGTCCAGCTGGACACCCCTCTCCCCATCTCCTGCCCCTCAGCCCCACCCATCTCAGGCTGGGGGCCCCTGCAGGAGGTTCTCACTGAGTGGAGCCCAAGAGCGCGCTGAGTTCATTCTTCCTCCTGACAGATGAGAAAAATGAGGCCCAGGGAGGGAAAGGGCTTGTCTGAGGTCACAGGGTGACCAGTAGCTGGCAGGAGAACCTTAGCCCTCAGCCTTGACCTTGAAGCAATAGAGATAATTGCCATGGCCAAGATGTGGGAAGCTGTGTGGTGTTGGGCTTGCTGCTTAGCCTCTCTGAGTCTGTACTGGCAAGAACAGGGTATAGGACCCGGCCGTACCAGGCTCTGAACAGGAACAGGTAAACCTCACCTGGGACACATGGGGACGTGATGTGTCAGCAGAGTGGCGGGTCCTCTGCTCTGTTCCGGTCATGCAACTCCCCAGTCTAGTCAAAGGAACAGTGAGCTCTGGGCCTCCAGTTATTCATCTGCAAAGTGGGGACTGTGGTGTCTGCCCCCAGGAGCTGCTGTGAGGCTTAGTGATGCCGTGTCGGGGTGCAGGGCCTGGTGATCACAAGCCTTCCAGGGCCCCATCCTTTTCACGAAGGACACCTGCGTGGAGAAAGTGCCTGTCTTGCGGCGGGGTTAGCCAAAAGACCCGGTTGCAGGGGCCCCATTTCCCAGGGGGCCTGGGGGGGGTCCCTTCGGAATGGAAGCCCCACCTGGCTGCCCCTCGGCCTCCCCATGAGTCACCACGGCCCCCCTCCAGCTCCCGCACTGGGGGCTGGCCCCACCCCCTCTCCCGCACACATGCGTCCCTCGCAGGGGAGGCGGGAGGGTGGGGTGAGGATGGGGGTACGCTTTCCAGCCGTGTTTCCCTGGCAGCTCTGAAAAGTAATTGGCCTTTAATGTGGCATAGTATTTATTTTAATTAGCAGGAAATTGACCAATTTCTTAATAGGGGGCTTTGTGGAGGCTCCATCTTTGGGGCTGGTGTGTGTGTTGTGGGGGAGAAGATCAAACAAGAATGATACCCACAGCCCAAAAGGTGATTTGTGGGTGCTCATCACCTTCTGCCTGTGATTCCCTAGGTGGGCAGAAGTGGGGGCCTGCCTACCCACAGAAACACGGCCATGGTGGGTGGGGAGAGGGGTCTGGCCTTGGCTGGTCGGGGTCCTGGTACTGGTCACTGGCCTCCAGGTGGCGAGTTGCCGCCGAAGCGCCTCAGCCCCCCACATGAGGACCACGGCGCTAAGCTGCACTGGTTCCCGAAGGAACCGGCTTGCTTTTCTTTCATCTAATATTCTCACAGAGCTGCTCTTTCATAACGGGGCGGTGGGCGCGGATCCTGAACGTCACCCAGAGACCCCGTCTATGCCAGGGCGCCCTAAACCTGGCTGCCCAGGAAGGGTGAGCTCCTGGCCTGGGCCTCTCGGCTCCCCTCGTCCTGCTCCTTCCGGGGCCGTGGCCGGCGGCGTGACCGTGAGCCTGTCTAGCGTGTCGTGTGGACTTCAAGTCCTCTGGGCAGATACTCTGGCACTCAGCTCTGCACCCCAGTACCTGAGACCCCCTTGCTGAATGGCTGAGAGCGTGAATGAATGAGTGAGCAAATGAGCGGTCAGGAGGCTGGGTGCCGTGTGCCCTTCCTTCCCCAGTGGGGTCCAGGTGGTGGCCGGCTCAGGGGCGACGGCGGCCTGACAGAAGCGGGGACCGGCCAGCTCTCCAGAGACCCTGAATCGGGTGTGGTGACTCTGGTGTGGGGGAAGGTGAGGGAGGCAGAGCCCAGATCTCTGCACAAGGCCTTGGGGTGACAGTGATGCCTTCTGGGGGAGATTGATGAACTCGGCTTTGAGCTCAGTGAGTGCTAGTTACCCGGGACAGTATGCGTGGGAGGCCCTGCGCCCCTGGCCACCGTGTCCGTGACCCAGGGGAGACAGACAGAGACAGAGCAGCGCACGGCCGCAGCTGGGAGAGCGGGCTTGATCGCCGCTCCCGGAGAAGAGCTGGGGTCGGTCAGCCTTCCTCACACTGTTGCCCACTGAGCCGCAGTGTCTGCAGTACAGAACATTCTGGAATCTTCTGCAGTACGGAGCCAGGTCTGCGGACCCCTTCACAGTCCCCACCTTTGCTCACACACTCCAGCCATGGAGTAGGTCACAGTGCTGATGAAGAAGGGGAAGCAGGAACCCCTGGGGGCTCAGGCTCACCCCCACTTAGCTTTCAGAAGCACAGCCGGTCTGCACCTCCCACACGGGCTTCGGGTTCAGGCTCCAGCCTGGGCCCTTGGGAATGGTGCTTGGGGTGGAGACGGTGGGGTGCAGCCTGACCTCCTTACCCTCTCTGGGGGGCATTCCTTGCCCCTCAGGCGGGGTGCAGTTTCTGCTTTGTCCCTGGCGCTGGGAGCTGGGCTGGGGCCCAGCTGGGCTCTGTCGCTGGGTCTTGCAGACTGATGGAGAAGGGGTGTGTGTGTGAGAGAGACACACACAGGGAGAGAGAGCGCCCGCCTGAAACCTAATTGTCCGCTGTCTAATCCGTCAGCCCGAGGACAGCGTGCCAGCCCCTCCCAAGCAGGCTGATAAACGCTGCGCCGCCCCCTGCGCTGGGGCTGCCTTAATTGGTATCAGGACGTGCCTGGCCTCCAGCCCCGGCCTGCCTCCCTCCCTCCCCGCTGCCTCCAGCCTGCAGGGCTCACCTGCTGCGGTCTCCAGCAGAACCCCACCACACACACACACCCGGGGAATGCGGAGGCACCAGGGACCCACTGGGGGACTGCCGCCCTGCTACCTGGCAGGAAGGGCCTCTGCCCGTCAGAGGAAGCCCAGAGAGGTTTGGCAGCCTGCCCAAGATCACACAGCTAGAAAAGGAGGCTAAGGGAGCCCTCAAAATGGCCACTGAGTTGGTTTTCTCTGTCAGATGTGTCCACATTATTTGGGGTCTGGTTAGAAATTCAGATGCCTCCCCAAGATTCAGAATGACGCCCCAGACTCTGCGTGGACATCAAAGTAGCGGTGAGCGGGCGGCCAGGGAGCCCGGCGGGGGTGTCCTGATGACAGGAGCCAGGGAGCCAGGGAGGGGCCGGGCGGGTAGGGCAGGAAGGCGCTTGGCTCACGCGTGGAGCCCGCTGGCCCAGGTGGCGCTGGGCACGGGGGCCCGGGCCGGGAGTCCAGGCCTGTTGGAGGAAAGCTGGCCTCGCTCCAGGCGCAGAAAGCAAGCTGGGCCCGAGTCGCTGCTCAGGGCGCTCAGCCCCGGAGCCAGCCCCGCAGTGCAGGAGACCTCACCCGCAGCCCTGGCCCAGCCTGACCTGCGCCCACGTAGAAGCCTGATCTGAACAAAAGGTCAGTTAACAGCAACCAAGTTCTTTCGCGAGACGTTGGCAGATTCGCTTGGAGGCAAACGCCCATCCTCAGCGGACGGGAAACTACAGTTTTATTTATTCCCTTGATGTGGACATTGGTACGTTTCATCGCAGACATATTAATGTGCTTGACGGTGGGGACTGTGCTGGCCCGGCTGCAGTGATGGCTAATACACACCCTGTGCACCCCAAAAGGAGCGAATGTGAGTCCCTGGTGGCCCCTGGCCCAGGGCTTGAGGACGGGGTTCAGACTCACAAAGAACCCGGTCTCCACCCCTCACCAGACGGTAGCCCTGCACCCCGATTATTCTGCTCACTCGGAGACGGTGTGGGAGCTGCAGCTCTGACAAGGATCCCAGCCCCGACTTGCCTGGCCTCGGGGGAACCTGGCTGGCTGGGAGCAGGGTCCTTCTGTTTCACAGGGACTGGAGGAGGGCAAGCAGCAGAGAAGTTTTCCCAAAAAAGAGAAGAAAAAGTCGCTTTATGGATGAAATGAATGTAACATGTATCCATTGTTTAAAAAAAAAAGTCATGCAAAGGAAGAAAATAACAATAGCTTCAAGCCCACGCCTTCCACAGAGCCTGTTGTTGGGGTTCTTCCACTCCACTCCTTGCAGATTTTCCTACATCTTCTCTCCCTCCAAGAGGGGGGCTACCGTCCCCCTACACTACCAGTGTTTTGCAACCTCCAGCCCCCAACACCCAACAGCCGCGGTGGCGGTCTCCCGTGGGGACTCCCAGGTGCGTGCCCCATAGACAGATCAAGCCACCCCCTGCGGAGTCTGCTCTATCCCCCCTTTTATGCATATGCGCCCCCCAAGATGGCACCCCAACGTGCACTGGCCTATTCCAGCGCTCTGTGCACCTCAGGGGTGGGCAGAGCTGATCCCAGACTGCAGGGACTGCATCTGTCAGGGGCAGACACGCCAGGGAACCCGCGCCAAGCCCGTCGTCCCCAGCGGCCGTGCTGCGGTCATCTAGGCCAGGCAGGTCTCCCGCCAGAGCAGCACCGCCCTGCAGCCGCGGGAGAGGCGGGGCGGCAGGGGCGCCTGGTCAGGGCCGGCTGGACATCGCTGGAGCCCTGTGGCCACCTTTGGCCTTTGAGTGGTGGGCCCTGGGGGCTCCCCTCCTCCACTTGCTCACAGCACACGGTCCCTGGCCCCCACCCCACCCCCAGGGCCTCTGGTTCTCTCTTCTCAGCTGGGGGTACAGTCTGGACCCCAGGCCCCATCACACCCTAATCACTTGAGCTTTCTCCTGATTTGCATGTCCTCAAGGAGCCTGATTAACACCACTTCCTAGGACCTTCTGTGCTCCAGCCACGAGGGCTCTGATTGCAAGTGGCCTCGACTTCTTTAAAAAGAGGACAAATCCTCCTAACACAAGCCCGTGCTCCCCGCAACAGCGAGAGATCTGGAGGCGTCTTCCAGGATTCCCAGCGACCCAGAAACTACTGGAAGGACCCAGACCGTTTCCTTAACTGTCTGGCCGGCCCCTGGTCTCAGCCCTGACATTACCCCTCCTGGCCCTTGTCGGAAGGGGAACACCCTCCCCCCACTGCAGAAAAGAAACAGGCTCAGAGCCTGTTTGAGGTCACCCCGCCAAGCAGGTGTCAGCTCAGCTGGATTTGAACTCCACACCATGAAGCCGGCACGGCCGCTGACACTCATCACTACTGTGCTAAGCAAGCAGGCTGGGCCTGAAGCAGGGATCCGGGAAGGATGAGGCCGGAATCATGGGCGCGAGGTGGCTGTGACATCTCCCCGGTGTCCTTGCAGTAGAAGCAGCTGGGCCACCCCCTGAGGACAGAACCAGTGTCCCTCTGCTGTATGTTTCTGGCATCTGGAGTCATGTGAGTCTGGCCGTAACCGCCAGTGACCTCCGCCAAGGTCCTATGGGCGCCCCCTAAGCCCCCAGGGAGCTGCTCATTTCCCGTGCCCAGGTCCACACCCCTGTGCATTCTAGTCCCCAACCTGCTGCCCAGGACCTGGGTGCCCTTGACCGCCTGGCTGGCCTTGGGGGCCTCAGGGTGGTCTCGGGGTAGCAGGCGGCGACCTGGCGGGAGCCTGCCCGCCACGCGTCACGCGGGGCAGTTCCCTCGTCCGCCTCCCGCGGGTCTTCCTGCTTCTCGTTAGGGCAGACGGAGCCAGCCGCTGGCTTCGGGTGCTGTGAGCCCCGCAGTGTTGGCCTTTCATCTCCCAGGCGGCGGAGCAGTTCCTGGCTGCCAACACCCTCTCCCAGGCCCCTCTCCGGATGGGGCTGAGCTGGGCCTCCAGGGCTTTGCAGAGCCCGAGGTCCCAGACTCTCCTGTGTGTTCCTGCCATGGCCACCCTGCCAGAGCGGTGGCTGGACAGAGAATCCAGGGCTTTGCAGCAGGTGTGCACGGACCACAGGGCCGCGCCTGGAACACACCCTCTGGCCTGGAGCTGTTCCCGCTCCTGGGCACGGGGTGGCAGGGGACAGCCTCCTGGGACATTGGCGGCCTTCGCCAGCCCCTAGCAGGAGGCGGGACTGCCTCTCCTCTCTGCCTTCCTCCACCAGCTGGGCCCCGGTAAGGGCCCCCAACCAAAGCAAATCTGGAGAAACTCGCAGGGGATGCCAACATTAAATTCCCTTCTAAGGGACGATGTTAGCAAGACCAAGAATGCCATCATCTACTATCCCCTCATGTCATGAAAGCACTTACAGGTTAAGACCCAAAGGGCATCATCCTTGAATGAAGGGACATCCCCCGCCAGAAGGAACACTGGAGGCCTCACACTGTCTCCTGGCTGTAAGATCCGGGAAACCCTTGCCCCGGTCGAGCATGAGACATTTGTCCCCAAAGAGCTCTTAGGGATACCTCATGGTCACAAGATGGCTGCACCACCTCTGGCCGTCACGCCTGCGTTCCAAGATGAACTACTTTGTCATTTAATCTAGGAAGGGAATCTCCCCCAAGATGGGTTCACCTCACTGGTCAGCACTGGATGTCTTCCCCTACCTGTCCGGGGAATGAGAAATT
This sequence comes from Condylura cristata, assembly GCF_000260355.1. Classification (NCBI taxonomy): domain Eukaryota; kingdom Metazoa; phylum Chordata; class Mammalia; order Eulipotyphla; family Talpidae; genus Condylura; species Condylura cristata. Next base: position 3,700,666 of record NW_004567107.1, on the reverse strand, counting down.
GAGTCTTTTACTTTTCTGGACTCTGAGATAGAGGAAAGCCACGGGGTGGGGTTAGGGTGGGCGGGAGACTGCACCAATTTGCTTCAAGCCCTGTCCTTCCACCCTCAGGGCTGTGTGGAGCTCTGGGCTCCCTGCTGACGGGCTCCCCAGCACCCGGTTCCTTGAGGAGCGGCCCCCTGCCCCTCGCCCCCCCTCCTTCCCCGTGCCTGTCAGCCCCCACACCAGGGGTAGCCGTGATGTTTGTGCCTGCCGCTGGGTTTGGAGGGCAAAGAACCCAAGTTTCTGAGTCAAAGTCCCCCACTCACCCCAAGTTGCCAGGTAAATCGCAGAATTTCAGCTAGTGAGTCATTTTTTGCTGTAAATCTCACATGGGACATACTTAAACAAGGATGTTACTCACATAGATTCCAAAATATTCATGCAAACAAGTATCCTGTGTTTCTGTTAAATCAGCCCTCGGGGCTCAGTGTCAGCCCCGGGAGGGGCAGGGAGGCCCCTCAGGACAGGTCTCTGCTGTGTGGCTCTGGGAGGGTCACTTCCCCCGTGGGCTCCAGTGTCCCCATCTCTGGATGGCCGTCACCCTCCCTGAAGCTCCCAGCTGTGGCAGGCACCCCAGATCATCATGGGGTACCCCAGATTGCTGAGGGGGCTCCTTGCAAAGAGAGCGTAGCTTGATCCTTGCTTTGTTTGCCCTGCTCTGGGGTCGAAGTGACCAAAGTTGAGGTTTCAGTGAGTCAAGGTATGGAGTCTTACACCTTCCTACTGTCCGGTCTGAGAACATTGCAGATAAAGAAGAGAGACTCTGGGTCTGACTCTGACTCTCCGCTCCTGGCTGGGAGGCCATGGCCAGGTTGCTGCTCAGTCTGGGCCTCAGCCACTCTCGTCCGTGACAGGGTCTGTCACAGAACGGCGCGTGGTGGGCGCAGACCTGAGCCCGGCAAGGAAGGGCGGCGTCCGCTGCCACGCTCGGGCCCCTCTGCTGCGTCTCCTGTGGGCGGCTTCTCCTGGGAGTGGGGGTGGGGTGCTGGCCTCCACCCAGAAGGCTGGAGACCAGCAGCTTGTCCTGGCGCCCCTTCTGCTGCGGCCTCAGTGGGACCACGCATCCCCAAGGGTGCCCCCTCCAGAGGTTGCCCAGGAAGACTGTGCCCACCCACGTCTGGGGCTGGGCACTTCCAGGGGTGCTCATACACCCCACAACACACCCTTTGTTAGCTCCCCAGGACCTAATTTGGTGGGGGGAAGGGGTAATGTGGTCTCCTGTAGCCACAGCTGGTGTCCTTCATCGTCAGCGATGTCTGGACCCCAGAGTGAGCCCTGTGACCGGGCACGGAGACACTCAGGGTGCCGTGTGCCCTTCAGGACAGTTGGGGGACGCAGGGGTGTCCAGCTGCAGTCAGGTGCCCTGACTGGCCACTTTCTTGCTGGGGATCACCCTGCTGAGCCCGAGCCTGCTGCTGGGGGCCGGGAGATGCTGGGGGCCGGGAGAGGGCAAGGAGGGCTGGCAGCCTCCTTGGAGGAGTTCAAGGCTGGGGTTGCGGGGAGTGTCCTGCTGGGTCCTGAAGTGTCTCTTGTGTAAACCTCGGATCTAGATGGGGAGTCCAGACCCTAAGAATGTGCCACCCTGAGCTGGGCTCCCCCCACCCCGCCCTTGAGGCAGGGCAGCTTTGCCCTGGGGCGGCAGGATCAGCCTGGGGGGAGCCGCTGGTGGTGCTGGTGGACTTTGAGCGGGAGACCCGGGCTGAGCTCGGAGAGCAGCTAAGCAGGGGAGGGCCGGCTGAGTTTCTGGCAGCTTCAAAGCGGCCCCCACATTGGGCCCCCAAAGCGGTGAACCCGGAGGTGGCCACTCTCCTCCTAGTCCCGCCCCCTCTTGTCCACTTGCCCCCCTCGAGCTGTTACCCCCAACTTTGCAGCTTTCCTTTGGCTGGAAAACAGGCAGAAATGCCCGGAGCGAGGGCTGTGTGGTGTGTGTGACACACTCGTGCGTGCACCTCTGTGCACGTGAGTGTGCGTGCACGCGCGTGTCACGCACCTCCGGTGTGCACAGGTTTGCGTGCACACGCGCGCAGTGCCGAGGCTCATGCATGCGTGTGTCCCACCGTGCACGCACGTGTGCTCAGCATCATGCTGTGCGCGCGCTGTGTGCCTGTGTGCGTGCGCGTGCGCGCGTGCAGCGGTGCGTGTGCGTGGCTCTGCACGTGCGCGCGCGGTGTGCGCGCGGTGTGTGCAGCGTGAGGAGGGGGCCGCCGCGGCTCCGAAGGGGATTTAAAGCTGCTTTCGCGCCGCCGGTGTGAGCGCTCCTGATAAACAGCCTGGGAGCCCCGAGCAGAAGCGCGCCGGCGGCGGGAGGCTGCGTATCGGAGCTCCTGGCAGGCTCGCAAAAAGCTGTCCCGGCCCCGCGAGCCGCTCCATCAGCCCACGGAGGGAGGGCGGGAGGCGGGCGGGAGGAGGGAGGGAGAAGTATTTGCTTCAGCCCTTAATCACGGAATTTGAAGTCCCAGCGAGTCGGTGCCATTTATTTTCAGAGGCTGTCAAGGCTGGTTTCAGCATTTAAAAGAAAGGAGGATAAAAAACATTTGCATTTCTCTCCCTCTCTGGCGCTCGCTCGCAGCTCCACTGTCCTTCTCCCCCTCGCTCCAGCTCACCTCGCCCAGCCCGGGAAGGAACGCCAGAGGGATTCTGAAAGGCGTTCTGGGGCCCGGCCTGGGTGGGGGGACGCTGCCAGGGCAGGGTGTGGACTGACTGTGGGCTTGAGCTGCGGCAGCACAACTCGGCTCAAAGGGGGTGGGGGCCCCCCACACCCCTACCCCAGCTCCAGGCTGGGCCAAGGGGCTGGGGGCTGTGTGCACTGCTCACCCCAAAGAAACCCTAGCCCCCAGACCTCCCCCCCCCCGCGTGGATGTGGGGGCCAGCAGCCCTCCTGGCCACACAGTGGGGGTCGGGGACACGGTCGGGGAGAGTGGGGACAGCGCCCTGCCTGCCTGGCAGAACCACCCAGCCAAGGTCACACGCTGGGGCCCGGTGTCAGTACGGCTCCCATAGCCCGCAGTGCCCAAGGCCAAGCCCTGCGTGCTGGGCGAGGGGCCCTGGACACTGGCAGGGTCCCCTGGGCCAGCAGAAAGCTTGCCTGTGATGGTTTCCAGCTCTGAGACCTTGGCACTTCCCCTCCCCCGACCTTCACCCAGAGTCCAGGGCCCTAGGGTGGGGGGGTGAGGCCCAAGTCACAGCTCTCAGCACAGCACAGTGAGGAGCAGCCGTCACCTAGCCCCTCCAGTGTCCACTGCACCCACCTTTCTTGCCAGGTGTCTCTACTGCTTCCCGGGGATGACCTGGAGCTGCAGGGCTGGTGACCCGGACCCAGGAAACCACTCCTGGGACACTCAGCCCAGGGCCTCGCCTCTGCTCCCCAGAGACCTTGAGATTCAGCCCCCTGGCAAGTGAGAGGCTCACAGACCACAGAGGGGGTCCAGTGGTAAGGCAGCGGGGCTCTGGGTGGCCACCCCACCCGGCCTCTGACCTCATGTGACCGTGGCTTTTCTCGCGAGGATGACGACGTGCCCGCCCACGCGTGGACAGCAGGCTTCGGAGGCCAGGACCCTGCCGTCAGCCTCCATGCTGCTGGGCCCTAATGGGGGGGCGTCGGCTGCAAACCCCCAGCAGTGCTGGAGCGGACCAAGGGACAGGCGAGGGGAGGCGCCCTGCTGTGGAAGGCTGCCTCTTGCTACCTGAGGTGAGCTGGAAGAAAGTTCTGGGATCCTTTGCACCCACGGGGTGCCCTCCTCCTCCCCCACATCCTCTTCCCTCCTCCCCATTTGTTTATTTTTTAATTACCAAAATGAGACTTCTTCACTGTTACAGTACGAAAGTTAGAGAGAAAATAGTACCGTTTTCTCCCTCACCTCCCAATTCCAGTGCCTGGAGAATCAGCCTCAAGAGCTTAATACGAACCTTCCAGGTCTTTCTGTGCATACAGACACAAATAAATACTTCTTTTTATAAAAGTCAGGAAAAGCTCTGCATCTCTTTTGGCAATTTATTTTCCTTTGCACATTATGGTCTCCTTTGTGGCGGCTGCTTCAGCCTCTCTGGGGCTCGGTTTACCCATCTGCAAGACGAGGATCATCATGAGGTCCTGAGACTGCCTGGGTCCCTCCTGCACACCCAAACAATGGCTGGGCAGGCAGGCAGTGCAGGACTACCCCCAGAAGTGGGAGCCTCCAGAGCCCCTCCCTGCTCAGGGGTGAGCCCCACCGACTCAGGGGTGAGCCCCACCGACTCAGGGGCTCACGTTCCACTTGGGCTTCTGGGGGAGCAGGACTAGGCTGCCTCCCTCGCTCCAGGAGAGGGTTTATTTACATACACCCTGCCCTGGCCTCCCTGGCAGCCGCTTTGGCAGGAACCCGAGAGTTGCAGGGTGGGCGGGTGGGCAAGGGAGAACTGACCTGAGAGCCGGGTGCGGCTCCCTTAGGGACAGGCTCTCCCAAGCTGCTCTGGCCTGGTCGGGGGTGTGCAGCTGCCTCATGAGGTCCCGCCCACACCAAGAACCTCAGGACTGTGTCCTGACCGGCCCTCCTCCCCGGCCCCCTTCCAGCTGCTGCTGAGGAGACAGGTGACCAGGCATGGTGGCCAGCGGGGGTCCCTTGGGGGGATTCTTTCTCAAAGTGGGTTCACAGACATTGTTTCTTTTCTTAAGATTTATTTACTTATGCATACAGAGCTGGGGTACAGGCCAGAGGTTCAGCGACCACGAGAGAATTCCCCAGAGACAGAGTGGGGAGCAGAACAGGCACATCAATGAAGTCCACTGCTGAGGGGAGCAGCGGGGAGACAGGAGGGGTCTGCAGCGCCCTGTGGTCACCTCCGGGGCAGGGGACTGAACTCGCTCTGAAGCGGCCACGGCCAGCTTCGCAGTGCTGCGCTCCAACCCGCTGCACCACCAGGGAGGCCCCAGATCTTGTTTCTCATACCAGATGGCGACAGTCTCGTCTCCTTTCAAAGCCTCAGCTTTCTCATCTCTAAAACGGGACCTAGATGGGAGGTGTGAGCACCAGGCCCGCATGGCACACGTCAGCCAGCGTTGTTAACTAGGGTGCCAGATGCCCCCACATCCTGTGCCCAGGAGGTCAAGCGCTGGCCCCATGGCCAGGGACCCCCAGGCCCTCCCCACAGCCACTGCTGAGTGCTCACCAGCGGCAGGCCTGGCCACGTGGTTTGCTCAGCTTAACGCCAGTGGCACTGCGCCGGCCCCCGGAAGGCAGCAAGGCTCCCCGTGGCTGCACCTACTCTCTTCCTTTCTTGCTGCTGAACATTCTAGACTGGGGCCACACCTTCAGCACAATGAGAATGGCGCGTGAAGCAGAGCGGCAGGGGGAGCGGCAGCCGGAACACCTCGGACACGAGGGGCAGCTTCATCGTGAGAGGTCGACGGAGCTGAACTGCGCCGTGGTCATCCACTGACACCCAGGGGTGGCCAGCACACGGCACCTGGCCACATCCCGCCAGCGGGACAATGGGCCTGGAAGGCGCAGCTACAGCAAGCCCTTTCATGTGGCTCTGGAAGCAGGTAACAGGTGACAGGAGATGCAGGTGTAGGCCGGAGGAGTGCGACCCACTTTCTGCAGCCAGGAGCGCTGGGGGCTCTGGCCAGGCTGGCTCTGGGCTAGTTACGGAGCCTGGGAACAGAAAGGGCTTGTGCTTGGATGCGTCTGCTGCACCCCAGGGAGTGCCCCCCAGCTGAGCCCTTAGCCCAGAGCACCCCAGGACCTGACTCTAGTTGGAGGCTGGGTCCCAAAAAGGCGACAAAGGCAAGGCCACCAGGTAGGCCCTGAGCCAATATGGCGGCGTCCTTGTACCGCAGGGCGCCCGCACCCCCGACGGAGCGAGGCCAGGAGCCGGCTCTGGCGGGAGAAGGCAGCTGTCTGCTGATCTGCCCCTCGCGGCTTTCGGGGAACCACCTGCCTCAACCCCAGCAAAGGAGCACACTGCATCACAGCATGCTGCGGGGGGGGGGGCTCCGGGGGACCCCCCAGTCCTGAGCAGGATGAGGAGCGGGAAAGTGCGAATTCTGGGTTTCAGGACAGAGAAATGCAGCTGCGTCTCCTGTCTACCAGGGCGGGTGAAGTGATGCCCCGTCTGCCAGGGCCAAAGGCCTCAAGACAAAGGAATGGTCACGGGCCAGAGGAGGCGGGCTGGGGCTCAGACTGCCCAGCACCAAGTGGAGAAGTGGAGTCCCCTGGCACAGAGGACCTGAAGGGTTTGCTCCGGGGAAAGGGGATGGTTTCCGGGGAAAGGGGATGGTTTCCGCTGGTTTTTTTTTTTTTTTTTGAAAAGCCTTTGACCGATAAGCACGAAAGTGGCCAGCCCCTGCCCTCTGGCAGTGAGTGTTTCTGCAAAAATCGAATTACAAATGACATTTTAGCAACACTTCTGACATACTGGCTGTTTGGAATACATGATATGATCTTGGAGCAGATAAGAGGTTTAAATTTAACTAGGTCTGCATCCCTAGAAGAGTATTGTTCGAGAAGACTCATTGTGAATTTCAAACTTTCTGTAGACTCTTCCAAAGGGGAAACCCACAAATACTCCACAGAGCATATTCTAGACAAAATAATAAAACTACAGACACTCAGCGGGATGGCATCCAGGGAAGACTTAGGGTGCGTGTGACCATCACACCCTTTGTTGGCATCTCCAAGTTCAAGGTCGGCAAGCTCAGTGCCCTCAAAATCGTTCAGGTCTGGCAAAGCACTGGCTGTGTCTTCAGCACAAGGAGCTGGGTGGAAAGAAAGAGATCTACAGCCAAGTGAGTCCTAAAGAGGGAGACAGCATCAAAGGGGCTGGCCACGTAGACAGGCTATGACCTTGGACTGCCCACAGCTTAGACACCACTGGGTCCCAATGGGGAGAAAACAGGTGAAGAAAGATGCTCAGCCCCCAAACAGGGCCCTGGGGTCCTTATCCTGTGTGGCCAAGGAGGTGATGGAATAAGGAGACCCTCAGGCTGTGGAGAACAGGGGACCTGGGGCAGTTCTGCGGAGCAGGGAGGCCAGTTACAACGCATTTCGCTGGCCTGGGGAGGTGGCCCTCAGGAATCAAGGCCTCAGCTTGCTCTCTCAAGGGGAATAAGTGGGTGGGGGTGATGGTACCCCAGGTCCACCACCCCAGAAGCCAAGTCCAAGATCAAGGTGCTTCCCC
>NW_004567107.1:3688702-3693348 GCF_000260355.1 Condylura cristata | reverse complement strand
CCCCCCGTCTGCGGTGTCCCCAGCGTCCACACTTCCTCTTCTTAGGACACAGTCTCCCTGGGGTGGGCCTCACCCACAGGGTCTTGTGTTCGTTTGTTAGCTCTTGCGAGACCTTACCTTCAAATAAGGTTGCATGGAGGTGCTGGGGGAAGAAGGGGCTTCAACATGGTGAACTGTGCGCGTGTGTTGAGGGGGATGGGGCGAGGGGGACACACAATTGCTTCTACAGAGCTCTGAGCCCAGAAGGCTTCCCCGCCCCCCATTTACAGACCTTCTCAACAGCAGCAAGGGCTGAGGTTGCTCGCTTGGCTGCTTTTAACGGCCTCGCCGGCCTCTCCCGGGGTCGCTGTCTCCGGCTTCCTCACAACATGGCGGCGGCGTTCACGGTGCAGCGCCCGCTCTGGACTGCAGCTGCCCCAGACGCTTCACAACGTCGTGCCTTCTGCCTTCTGTGGTTCGAAACCAGTGCCGGGGCCAGTCCGGGCTGAGGGAGCGGGGCGACACCGTGTCTGGCGGAGGGAGGACAGAGACGGCGGCGCCTCTTCCTGTACGCCAGCGCGGCCCGGCCAAGATGGCGGCCCCGGCTCCGACGTGCCGGCTTCGCCTTGATTGGATTATTCACGCCGCTTTTATTTTCTTCATTCAGCTTATCTGTCCAGTCTACAGTATCTACAATAAGCCTGTTTTTCTTTTGTAGTAAAAATGAGGTTTATTGGGCGGCCGTGAGGGGTGCGTGGGCGGGTGGATAAACCACCCACTTTAGATTCGCCTCAGTTCCCTCAGAGGAAAGATGGTGTGGCGCGAGCACCCGGACGCTGGCAGAGAGAGGGGCTCCCTGCGCCTTCGGTTTCAGCTACACACCGAGGGGAGGAGGAAGAAGCCCCTTTCTGAGAAGGGCCCTCTCTTGCCAGTGGAGGGGTGCTGGCTGCGGGCAGGGCGGGCTGCTGGAGGGCCCCCCAATCTGGAGGACAAAGTCGGCTGCACCTGAAGGGTTTCAGTCCCCTTCCCGCTCTCTCCAGGGAACCTGGGGACAGTCTGGCTGCTGCCTGGGAACCTGGAGGCCCCAGCCTCCCCGACCTCCCCCGCTCAAGGCCCTCTGGCCCGCCACCCCCCCTTGTCTTAGTTCCTGTCACTTGGCGGGTCCCCTGGGATGGAGCACTGGGTCCCGGGGGCCACAGCTCCGCTCGCTCCCCTCCCAGCTCCTGTCTTTTTCTGGCTGCTTCAGCTCCGCTCAAGGTCAAGGAACAAACAGATAAACCCTTTCCCTAGAGCCGCCACGGAGAGGACGCCTCCAGCTAGAATCCAATTCTGAGTCAGGGCCAGGGCTGGCTCTTCCCTGTGAATGTGAAGGCAGGAAGGGAATTTTTGTGACCATAAAATCAGTAAAAAATGTTTTGCAGGGGAAGAGGCCCAGCAGTTGGCTGTATTTTAAGGCACAAAAGCAGGTGGAAACGGCCACCTGGAGGGTGGGCTTGGGGGGAGGGGCGTGGGGGTGCGTGGGAGGCTCACCTCCCTGTGTCTCACACCTGAGGGCCCTCAGGTGTGGCTGCTGGCTCCCTGGGGCACAGTCTCAGCAAAGTCAAGGGTCAGGCGATGACTCATGGCTTTGGCCAAAAGAGCCCAGGGGCTTTGGAGACAGATAGGGACAGCACTGAACGAGACTGACCGACCTCCTGTCCTGCAGGGAGCCCGGAGAAGCCAACATCAGGCAGCTTGGGAAGGGTCTCGTGGCCAGTGCAGGATCCAGGCCTTCACATGGATTCGGGCAGGGGGCAGCAGCTGGGGACGGGTGCTTTCTTTCAGAAAGAGCCTGCGGCTGCCCCGTGCTGTGGCCTGGAGAGAGAGCACCCCGGGACAGTGGGGGAGCAGCGGGCAGAGAAAACTGCGGACCAAGTATGTCAGAGCTGGAAGACAGAGCAGAGTGGGGGGGGGCACGGCAGGAGGCGAGGAAGACTCTGGGGTTTCCAGGAGGGGGACTGAGTGGGTGAGGGGGGCAGGAAGAAGAGCTGGGCATCTTAGGGGACCAGGGCACCGGTGCAGTTTTCAGCTTTGGCCAAGCCCTTGTCGGGAAGGGCGTGGCAAGGATAAATCCTGATGCAAAGAAGATCCAGTTTGCACATTTCAAGAAGGGCCCGGACCCTTCCGGGTGGCCCAGAGCTTACAGCGCAGCTGACGCTACCCACAGCCACTGCGGCACCAGTTCGATCTCCCGCCAGGGGTTGACCTCCAGGGCGCAGCAGACTCTCCTGCCTCCCGCTGCTCCCCTCAGCAGTGGGTTTCAGTGGATCTGCCTGTTAGCTCCCCACTGTCTCTGGGGAATCCGCTTACCCCCGACACCTCTGGCCTGTCCCCAGTTCTTGCGTGCAGAAATAAATAAATCTTTGAAAAAAGGAAAAGAAAAGAAAAGGCCTGGAAAGGAGCAGCCAGAGGATCTGCGGCGAGTCTGCGGGCCAAAGGTCCCCACCTTGGGCCGTGCTGCCAGTTCAGCCTCGGAGTCCCCTGGTTCTGTTATCTACTCTCCAGAGTAAACGACGGGAGGGCAGCTCTCGCTTGTCCTGAAGCCTGGGTGTCCAGGGGCTGCAGGGTCACTTCCCGGGTTGCCCCTCTTCATAGACTTGCCCTGTGGTGCTGAGATAAATAATAATAAACAAATAAACTGCACCGGAATGCAACCACTGTTCCTCTGGAGAGCACCCCGTCTCTTCAAGGGGGTCGCTCTCCCTTCTGCATTTTACCTGGATCCTCCAAACCTTTTTTATGTCTAGTTTAGATGATCTTCCTCCTGGAAACCTTCCCTGAGCCCCTAAAATTAATGAGCATGTCTCTCCCTGAGCTGAAGAAATATTCTATGGGTGGATAATGGCGTCAGGAGCCAGGTGGGAGGTCAATGATGGGGTGTGCAAGATGGGGAACAGAGGAAATGGCTGGAGGAAAGGTGGGCGGGGGTGGTTCGTTAATCGGGGGGCCGGGTGGACAGACGGACGGACGGGAGCATGGGGGGTGGGTGGGTGTGTGGAAGAGCAGATGATGGTTGGGGGAAGGTAGGGAAGTGGGCAGACTGGAGACATGGATGGGCAAGGAGGTGGCTGGGTAGAGGTGGATGAAGACTGTAGTAGATGAAAGGAGACAACGTTGGCTCAGGCCTGTGGAAGTCTGTGGAAGGCCAGCACAGCACGGGGGCAGCGGAGGGGAGCCTCTCTCCAGGCTCCACTGCCCCGGCATCCTGCGGGACCCTCCTTCCTAGGCAGGAGGGGTGCCGCCCACCCGGCGCTGCAGCTGAGCTGTAGGGCACGGGGAACCTTCCACCTCACCTCTTTGCCACAGCTCTTCACCAGGTGGGTGGCTCTTAGCCAACTAGTCTGACTGCTAGCAGTGACCTGGTATTTAGGGTTGAAAGGAGAGATTGAGTGTCCACACTCCTCCCACTTCCTGCCTGGCCTTCTGTGTCCTCCTCCTCCCAAATCCTTCCCGCATGCAGCCGGCTGGATACCGGTCGGGCTGGATCAGGCTGGAGGCACAGCCGAGGCCCACACGGCTGCCCGGGCAGCGGCCAGGGTCTCTGCTGCCTGGTGCCCTCCCCCGCCAGCAGCTCCAGTTTTCAGCTCTGGTTTGATCGGCTGCCAGGATCTCCCAAATGTCAGCTGCAGCGTTAGCATCTTTAAGAGAGCGCCTGAGGCGATCTTTAAGCGGGAGGCTGGGGCCCATGCTGATGAGAGGAGCCAGCTCGGAGCTGACAGCTCTGCCTCGCCCCCCCAGCCCGCTCTGGGTGCTGTGCCCCCTCTCCGTGGGCCTGGACAGCGCCTGAGTGCGCTTGAAGCCTAGGAGCGTTGCCGGAAGTTGAAGTCAGTCCCCTTGGCATCCCCTGCCAGGGACCCCAGGAGGGCAGGAAGGGACAGGTCTTATGCTGCCCCACCTCCTAGCCCAGCAGAGGCCTGCCGGCATCGGGCAAATGCTGAGGGTGCTTTCCCCTCACCCTGCCCTTGGAGGGGAGTGGGTGCTCAAGCTGAGGGGAGAGGCAGGGATAGTGGACCTTGGCAGATCCAGCATGAAGGAGCCGTGTGACTCTGGGAAGGTCGCGGTGTGCTGGAGCCCCAGCTTTCTGAGGAGTGCCATGTACCGGGCTCGCGTTGCGCTCCTCAGTGTGCCCCAGCGTGCCCAGGCACAGCGGACACCCCGCCTGGGACCCTCAAGACTGAGCTCACGCAGGAGCCGGCACCAAGCAAAGCCATTCAAGCCAGTGTCTGAGTTTTTTGAGGTCCCAAACCATTTTTGGGCCCTTCTGGTGCCACAACAGATTAAAGTACAGCACTGTGAAGCTCTCCAAAGCCACTGCAGCACTAGTTCGATCCCCGCCCCGGAGGTGACCCACAGGGCACAGCCGACCTCTCCTGACCCGCCCGCTGCTCCCCCCAGCAGTGGATTTCAATCCATCTGCCTGTTCTGCTCCCCACTCTGTCGCTGGTGAAGCCTCTCACCACCCCACGCCTCTGGCCTGTACCCTGTTCTTGTATACATTAATAAATCTTTTTTTAAAAAAAAAAAACCAGCAATGGGCCCTCCCTGGTGGTGCAGTGGGTTAAAGCACAGCACTGAGAAGCTAAAGCCGCTTCCGCATGAGTTCGATTCCCGCCTGCCCCAGAGGTGAC
>NW_004567107.1:3685665-3687639 GCF_000260355.1 Condylura cristata | reverse complement strand
AGGGTGTGCAGACAGGTGAGTGCCTGGCTGGATGAGACAGTGGGCAGGCGAGTGGTTAGTGGGTGAGAGGTGGATGGACAAATGGCGGTGAGCTGGGTCGGTTGATGAGTGGCGGATGGGCAAGCAGGTGAGGGCGGGCAGAGGTAGCACTGGCACGTAGTGAAGACCATCCTGGCTGGGGCCGCGAGAATCTGCTGTGCCCGTGAGAATCTGCTGTGCCCGTGAGAATCTGCTGTGCCCGGTCCAGCCTGTACTGCCCAGAGGACTTGCACTGGTCATCTCATCTTCTTAAACCTCAACCTCCTTATCTGTCCAAGGCCGGGGGGGGGGGGCAGATACTCAGAAATTGGCAGTGATCTCTGGGCTTGCGTGGCCCCTGGCATGATGGCCTCTCCAACCTACTGACCATCTCACCTGCCCACGTGCCTGTCCTGTGACGAACTTCCGCTGTGCCCACAGGGATGGACCTTCTGTGCAGTTTCCATCAACATTTTCTAATAGGGGCCCTGGGAATTCTGTTCACAGTACATTCCAACGCAGGAAACACCCACACCCGAGCCTGCTACAGCCTGGCTGGTCGGGGCTGGGGTTGAGAAGCCACGTGTCGGCCCAGCCAGCGCTCAGACACGAGTCCCTGCCGGCTCTGGCACTGGCTGCTGTGGGGCCTCGGGCAAGGGCAAGTGGCCACACCTCTCTGAGCCTCTTCCGTGCTCGGGCAGGGAGGCTCTGTGACAAGACACACGTGGGTGTTTGCCTGTGTAGGGCTCTGCGCTCCCAGTCGGGTTCAAGAAAGCCAGACATCTGGCTGTTGTCACCACCCAGACCACCCAGTGTCCTTGACCCAGGATGGCCAGGAGCACCCAGGTCTCTGGAAGGGGTTGCTGCAGGGGGTCAAGAAGCCCAGGGAGCGGCCAGCTCCCAGCCACAGCTGCCACGAGCCCTGTGTGGTCGCTTTGTGGACTCGCATACATCTCATCCTGGACAGCCCAGGACAGGACAGGACAGCCCAGGGCCCTGTTCCCTGCTCAGCGACCCTGGGCCAGTGACTCCAGCTCTCCGAGTCTCTGCTCTGGTGTTTCTCGGAGGCAGAAGGGAGGGGGCAGCGCCCACCCTGGGGAGGGGGGCTTTGAGCCCTGTGTCTGTCAGTGCCTGGCACTACTGCGGAATCCTGGTTGCCTGCTAGGGGGGTCACAGGTGCTCCCGGGGTGAAACTTTCAGAGACTGGCCCTTGGCCCCCACGTTCTCAGAGGACCCCCAACACCTTGCAGCCCCAATGGCACCCACAGAATCCCACTAACTCCCAGTGGGTCAGGTGTCCTTTCAGACATGAGTTCTGGAGAGGGGCCCAGGTAGAGAAATGGGGTCCACAGGGTGGCAAAAGCAACAATGCCAGGCCCTAGCCACCCCCCCTTCCCCAACTGCTGCAAGTCTCTAGTTTAAAAAAAACAAGGCACCTCTGCCATCTGTCAGCCCCGGGGGCGTGGCTGTGACTGGCTGGGGCCTCAGAAACAGGGGCTGGTCCCCAGGGCTGGCTGGTGACAGGCCTGGTGCTGCCCAGGGCTGCTGAGCTGGGGAGGAGCCGAGTGTGAGACAGGCTCTGGGCACCGGAGGGCTCCCTGCCCTCTCACTGAGACCCTGCTCCAGGGGGGCTCCCTCCGATGCAGCCCCCTGCCCCCCTCCTCTCTCCCCTGTGGCAGCAGCTCCTCTGGCTCTCAAGGTCTCTCACCTGCCCTCCCTTGCTGGGTTTAGAGAATTGCAGCCCTCAGGGCTGTGCGGAAGGGGTCCCTCCCTGGCAGCGCACCCCTGCAGAGCGCACCCCCCAACACCACCACCTGGCTCCGGCCCTGGTGGGAAGCGTGGTGAGGGGCCCCGGGAGGGTGCCATGGGTCCAGCGCCCCCGCCCGCGGCAGCCACGGAAGGGGAAGCAAGCTGCTTGGGCTCAGTTTTCCCATCTGGGGAATGGGTGGGCGCCAC
>NW_004567107.1:3683113-3685271 GCF_000260355.1 Condylura cristata | reverse complement strand
CCGTGCAGCTGATTACTCAGAGCTCAGTTGCTGTAGCAACCGGCGGGGGAAGCGGGACTGGCTGGCTTTGAGGACGCGCGAGGTCGGCCGCGGGCGGCTGGAGCCGGCGCGGGCCTCGTGCTCCCGCGCGCGGAGCTGCCGGCTGCCCGGCTCCCGCACGCCGCGGGCCCGGCTCCGGGGTTCGTTTTTAATGAAGAGTCCCTGCTCCCCTCTCGAGCCCCAGCCCGCCTTCTTCCCGGCGCCCGGGGTCTGGAAGGGAAACGCCCCCCCCCCTCCCTCTCCAGGGCTGCAGCTCTTCCAGGCCTCCCGGGCTCAGTCTCTGACTCTCTCCGCCTGCGTCCAACTGCCTGGACCTTTCTCTTTGCAAGCTCCGGGCAAAGAGAGACAGCATCCGCATGCGGGCACACACCAGTGAGAGGGCCAGGCTGCAGCGCTCAGCACCCACCCCCAGGGCCTGAGCCCCAGGCTGCCTCCTCACTGCCAGAGGGTCCCTGCCCAGTCCAGCCCAGTCCAGCGATTGCTCCCTGACCCTGACCTTGACCTGGCGCCCACTGCAAGCCCACACTGCCCTCGGGGGTGTCTGAAGGAAGCCAGGCCTGGGGAGGGCCAGAGGGAGGAGGGATGCAGGCAGGCAGGGAGGTCCCTGCTCCGTGGGGGGTGGGGGGGATCCCAGTCCCCAGGTCATCCTGCTCCTGTCGCTGCCCAGGAGGTCCAGGACTTGGCAGTGAGGGATGTGGGCTCTGGATGTGGGCTCTGGAGGGGGGGTGCACTTCCTGCCCACTGCCTTGCAGGTGGGAGTGTTCACTGGTTCAGTCACTTGGGAAAACCTTTGGAAGCTTTTAAAACAGTTTAACATGCACTAGCCATAGGACCTGGCCATCCCACTCCTAGACCTTTATCCCAGAGAAATGAGAACTTACATCCATGAGAAAACGTAGGCCGGAAGCTCACAGCAGTTTTATTTGTAATTGGCAACAGAAAGACAAACCCCACCTCTATCCATGGTGTCTGGACAGTCCTCCAACGGATGGGCACAGTGACCACAAGAAAGCACTAACCCAGCCACCTCCTGGGAGTCTCAGTCACGGTGCTGAGTGGAGCCAGGACTAAGACCACATGCCATGTGATCCCATTCTAGAACATTCTGGAAAATGCAAACTCACCTGTGGTCCCAGAAAGCGGCTCAGTGATTGACTGGGGATAATGGAAGCTGACAAGTTTTACTACAGAGCACAAGGAAAGTTTTGGGGTGCTGGGGGGGTGGATGGGTTCCTGTCTGGGCGGCAGAGATGGCTTTATGGGTATGCCCATATGTCCAGACTCATCAAGTTGTGCAACCGAACCAGGAAGCTGTTCTATACCCATACACTCATGAAACGGAAAAGCCAAGGTCCTACCCTCCCACTCACCCAGTGACCTTGGCTGGGTCACATCAAATCTTCAAGCCTCATTAGTGAAAATGAAATAACCACGGTGGCCACCTCATTTATGATTTCAAGGGTTCAGTGGTAGCATGTGCTTAACTCAGCTCCCTCCTGAGTGCCCCCTCCAGGTCAGAGAACAGGCTGAGTCCACTCCTACCTGGACAGCAAATGTGCAATTTTAAGTCGACCTCATTCACTCCCTCATGCCTTCAAGGTGAGAAGGGGAGCCCCTGTTCTGTGCCAGGCTGGCCACTACCTGGGTTAATGGGAGAAACAAGCCCTAACTCCCTTCTCACAGGCACACTGCTCATGGGCAGTATATGTATGGCCGTCGCAACACAAGAAACAGAAGTCAGGGCATGTGCAAAGGTCCTGTGGCAGGTAGGTGCATGGTACCTCCCAGATTCCATAGGGAGCGTCTCTGGCTGATATGGAGGGTCAACATTGTGTGACGTGTCACCCACTGAGTCAATACAGGACTCTTGAGGTGTGGTTTGTGGGCAAGGCAGCTCTGTCTCTGCCTCTGCAAATCCTAGCTCCCAGATCATTGCCACTCTAAGTCTCAGGTGCTCCACTGGCAGATGGGGACAATGATCCCTCATGGGCCTGGCCCAGAGCCCGGGGTGAGGAGGTGCAGGTTGTGCCGAATCTGTTGTCTCAGGCTCGAGCACTCGCGGGGCCTGTAGAGCTTCTGGGGTAGCGCTCACAAACCCTCCGCTCTGAGCCTTTGCACC
>NW_004567107.1:3679301-3681568 GCF_000260355.1 Condylura cristata | reverse complement strand
GGAGCCCCCCAGCCCCGGCCTTCAGCCTTCTCTGACTCCCACTGTGCTGGGTACAGGGAGCCGCTAAGGAAGCAACACGCAGAGGCCGCAGAGGCGGGGCCTGTGGGCCTGGAGGAGAGCCCGGCCAGCCGTGAGGCCAGGGGAGTCTCCCCTGCCACCCAAAGCGTGAACGGGCGTGAGGCCGGCCGAGGCGGTGGGCGTACGGTGTGCAGAGGCCGGGGGTCATCAGACTCGGGAAAGCACCCTGTTCCGAGGCAGAGAAGCACAGGAAGCAGCTGAGGGCCGGAGGCAGGGAGGGCAGGGTCGGCCTCTGCAGGCTGTTGGTGCAGGGCCGCACTGAGCCCCGGGAGCGTGGGGGGGCTGGGCTGGAGTGGCACCTCCAGAGCACATTCCAGAAGAGGCTGCCCCAGCAGAGGGAACTGCAGGGGCCACGGCAGGGGCCTCGGCAGAAGCGAGGCTGGGAGGTAGCTGCTGCGGGTGTTGAGGTGAGAAATAGGCGCTGGGCCAGGGCGGGAGGAGGGACGGAGTGGACCCACTGAAAGGGTTCAGAGAGTAGATCTGCTGGACAAGGGAGACGCAGGGGGAGAGCAGGTGGACCGCGGGTGGGCAGCGGGATTAGCTCCATGTCGAGCCACGAGGTGGGCACGGCCGTGCCCCTCGGCCTGGGCCCCGCAGCTCCTTGGGTGCTTCGTGGCTCGACCCTGACCCTAACACAGCCCTCCTTAGGCCCGTGGTGGAAGAGGGGTGTCTGGCACACAGAGGAAAGCAGCTGGCAATCCCGGGGGCGCCACCTGCAAAGGACCGAAGCCTCCGCTGGACAGTCCGCTTCCCGGGGGCATCACCCCGAGCGAGGCGGGCGGGAGGGCCTGGCTGCAAGCCTGGGGGGATTTTCACTCGCGGCCTGGGGCCCCACTGCTGCGCTGTAGGCTTCCAGATGCCCATGGACCGCTGGCCCTGTCCCTCGGGCCCAGACGCTGAGCCTACAAGGGGTAGGGAGGGGGCTTCATCCATCACAGGGCAAGGGGACATGGGGAGCGCCCCGCGGTCCCGAGGCCAGGGTCCAGGCGTGGACTCCGCATGGCTGGTTTCCCACCCCAGCCTCAGGCCCTTCTCTGCTCCTTGTTCCAGGTGCAGGAAATTGCGGCTCCACACTCGGCTCCTCGCCGGCCCCCAGCCATAGCAAAGTCAAAGTCCAGTAGGCTTTGCTGCCAAATCTGTCCCTCTTGCCCCAGTGTCCCCCCACTGCTCCCCCTCTGCCCACAAGCCGGTTCACCCTCACCATCCCTCTGCAACCAGCCTGCTCTGGGCCTTCCTGCCTCCAACACCCGCTCCTCACGCAACCCCCGTGAGTCCCCCATGGATTCCCATTGCACCCAGAAGGGCTAGAAAGTGCCCAGCACCCGCAAGTCTCCGCCAAGGTCGCCTGGGTCACTCCCTCCCTGGGACTCCTGTCCCTGCCTCTGCTTCCCTCTCCCAGGCCTTCCCAGGTGGCTCCTTTGGATCCCGAGGACCCAGTGCAGACGCATCCTTAGGGACGCCCGGGGCCAGCCAGGTTCTTCCCATGCTGCAGCCTGCCCAGTGCTAATACACCCAATGGTTCCAGCCTGGGGGGCCTGTCCTCGGGGGCCCTCAGGAGGCTCCCCAGGGGCCCTGGGCTCCCTCACTTCTGGTTTCTGTTGCTCACACAATGCCTGAGCAAACAAAGGAGTGAGGGAATCAATGGATGTTCAGATGGATTAGTGGATGGATGGGTGGGTGGGTGGACAGACAGATAGATGGACAGACAGATGGCTGCCTCTGCATTTGGGGAAGCTGCTGGGGACCCCAGGGAGCGGGCAGGGCAGACAGGTGGCCTCTCAACGCAGGACACTTGGTCCCCTGAAGACCCCCGGGCAGGCAGGCCTCTGCGCTCTCTCTGACAGCTTCCCACCCTTCATGCAGCTCCCCTGCTGGAACTACTGAGGCCAGAACACTGGACAGCAGGTCCCAGCTTGTGCAGGAGGTGACTTCAGGGGAGGCCGGGCCAGACGCACTCCCCTTCCCCCAGCGCAGGGCTGAAGTCAGGCGATCCAGGCCCCAGCCCCAGCTCTGCCTCGAGGCCCTGGGCAAGCACCTTCTCTCTGTACCTCCAGTTCCCCCTCTGTGCGTGGGGAGAACATTCACACCTCCCCACAGGGCCCGAGTAAAGACAGCAGGCCTGGACAGAGCTCAGCCGGCCAGCTGAGCAGGTGCTATGTTCTGGACAAGCGGTGCCCCACCCCCGCCCA
>NW_004567107.1:3676079-3678776 GCF_000260355.1 Condylura cristata | reverse complement strand
GTGGGCAGGTGAGTGTGTGAATGGATGAAGGCTGAGCGGGTGAACAGATGAGTGAGGTCAGACTCCATCTGTCACCCAGAGCAGCCCAGAGAAGCCCACGGTGGCCCCGGCCCCGGGGTCACAGGCCCGGCCCAGCCCAGGGGAGGAGGTTGCTTCGTTGCCAGTGGTTCAGAGGCTTCCAAGAGTCTTTCGACAAAAGGATCAAAGGAAGCAGATGACAGAAGGGCAGGAAGTGGCTGCGGGTGGGGCGGGGGGCGCAGAGCCTCCCCCCCCCACCCAGCCAGGATGAAAGAGGCACAGGAAAAGGACACAGATGGACCTGCCGTGGGGGGCAGGGGACGGCAGGATGGGTGAGGGTCTCAGCCGCCTCCCTGCACACAAAGGGCGGACTTGGTGGTTTTCTCCCTGGGGCTGGACCCTCCTTTCTGCCCCTCCCCCCAGCATCCAGCCCTGGGCCTGGCACCCAGAGGGCACCCTGATCCCCTGGGTATGTGGGCAGGTGGGGGCAGGGGGAGACAGAGGGGTGGAAGCTGTTACCAGTGATTCCTGACCTTCCAGTCGCCCAGGATAGCGGCCCAGTCCAGGGGACTTTACAAAGGGCAGAGCGAACCTCGCTGTTGTTTCACTATCTACGCTCGGTCACTTCCAATGCCACGTGCGCTGCTCCCTGCTCCGTTCTCTCAGAGACACCTTGGCACGCTCCAGGCACGCCTCATCACTCGACAGACGGGCGCTGGGGGCTCACGCAAAAGCAGGGCCCTACTCCAGCTGCCCAGCGGTCACTGGGTAAGGCAGAGACCTAAAGCAGTCCCCGCTGCGAGCGCGCTTTCCCGGCTGAGGACGATGACGAGCCTTCTTGGCCCATCCGAGCCATTCCCCGTGCCACGGCGTGTGCTAGGCAGCTCTCCGAGACACGCCCAGCGCTGGGCACAGGGCGACCGGGCGGGAGAAATGACCCACAGCCCAGACTGCTGCTCGGGAGGGCCGCACTGCCCCCAAAGAATCAACTCATCATGAGTTTGGAAAGTTCAGGGACGGAGAATGCTGGAAGGCAAAGCTGGCGTCTGCAGTGACCTGCCCGTTGGTGGCTTAGAAACGGCTGAGCATGCACATTGCAGGCAGGGAGGCGGGAGCAGGCCGCAGACACTCAGGTCTGGGGACTGGGCCAGAGCAAGTAACGCCGCAGTCCTGGTCTGAGCGGCAAGGCTCAGCAGCCTTCCTCCCCACAGCCCCCCGTGTGGCTGGCTCCATAAATCTCTGCAGTACGATGGAGATTGGGGGCACAGCCGTCCCCTGGCAATCGGAGGGCTGGGCTCACTCGGCTGCTAACAGACAACAATGGGTCTGTCCGGTGGGGGGTCTCAGCGCCCACCTGTGCGCAGCTTCACGAGAGGGGCCCTCCCGCTGGGCCCCTGGGGGTGAGCTAGACCTGGGGGGGGGGGGGGGGTCCGCTTCGAGCCTTGGAGGTCACACCCCCCTCCTGTGTCACCACAGCTCTGCAGGGGCTGGGAAGGGCTTTGGGACCAGAGGGAATATTTAGGGCAGGGGCTGTTTCCAGCTCATCAACAGGCCCCGCAGTAGGGCCAGCCTGGCCTTGTGACCCATCTGAGAGCCTGGACGCTGCAGAGGCGGACTCCTGGCTGGCACCGGGTAGCCAGAACTGCTGTGCTCCAGGGGGCGGGGCTGCAGGGCCCACAAACCTGGTCTTGCCTTGTCCCCCAAGCCCCGAGGACAACACTCCTTCCTGCCTCCCCTTTCCGGGCAGCAGGAACCTGAGCAGGCGCCTCCCAGCCTGGGCTGTGGGGGTTGCTGTCTCCCCATGCTTCGCACCACCTAGTGGGTGCAGGTGGACATCGGATGGAGACTCCCGCTGGTGCTCTGCAGCCAGAGCCGTCCCAGGGCTGGGACCTAGCAGGGTCCTGTCTCCCTTGGGGAAGCACGAAGGTGCCCCGTAACTCGGTGGTGCCAGCTCCCCAAGTGTCTCCCCCAAGGCCTCTCTCCTTGAATCCGAGGCGCCATGTCCCCTTTGGTAACAGAACACCCCTTCCCGGGTCTCAATGAGGCACAAGGCTACCCGGCAAAATACTGTATTTCCTGAGCTCCCTTGCAGCTAGTGGTCACATGACCAGTTCTGGCCAAGGAGACACAAGCAAAGCCACAGGCTCGTCCTTAAAAGGGGCCGTCCGCACCCCAACTTGGGGAGGGGAGCGGGGCCCTCTGCGACTGGGGGTGGCGGCAGTGTCCCCCCGGGGTGGGCAAGACAGAAGGTGGGTGGGTCTTGGCCCTTCCCTCAGAGCAGAGCCCCCCCGAATGGAACACGAAGGAAATCGGCTCCTCTCCGCTTGCGGCTGTCCTCGGGTTCTGCGCAGAGTGGGCTGAGGGCGAGAAGCAAGGCCATGCGCCGTGGGGACGCGGTCAGCCGAGACTGGACTCCTGCAGGGGCTGACCGGGCCCGGAGCTGCGGAGCAGGGCAGGTGCTCAGTGCCCACCTTGGGGGGGTGAGGGAAGAGGGGCGTCCTCACCCGGGGGGCTGGGTGCTGCGGCAGCTCCCGGCACGGCTCAAGCCGCTGCACTGACCCCCGACGCCCCCTGAAAATGCCCCTTCATGCCCGCTGCCACCTCTGTCTTACCTAGTGCTGTAGGTCAGCGGGGGCATCGTTTTCACCCTATTTCACACATGGCTTGGCACGAGGACCC
>NW_004567107.1:3671618-3674454 GCF_000260355.1 Condylura cristata | reverse complement strand
TGTTCTGCTCCCCACTCTGTCCCTGGTGAATCCTCTCACCCTCCGCATCTCGGGCCTGTACCCCAGTTCTGTATGAATAAAATAAATAAATCTTTACAAAAAATAGACATTTCTGAATGATGTCTCCTGCTTCTGAACAAGTCCCCCCCCCTGCCCCCCCCACCTGCCCACGGCCCCGCTGCCCAGGCAGCCCACAGGCATCACTGGCAGTGACCGACAGTGCTTCTCCTCACCTGCAGCCTCCCCAGTGCTGGGGCTTGGTCACTCTCTGAAGCAGGCGTGGCCAGCCTGTGGCTACTGTGCACTGGCACGGCTGCCCCTGCCCAAAAGCCAGGTGCTGCGGGTGCAGCGTTCCGTGCCCACCATCAACCCTGGTTCTGTCAGTTTCTTCCCTTTTGTACCAGAACCGCAGGCAGAGAAAAGGCAAAGATTTGCCTGAAGCAAATACATCAAATCCTTCTGCAAACACACATTCCCCAGAACGCTGACTCCAAAGATACCAAGGAGAGGCTTACTTGATTAGATTTCTTTGGGGCCTGTCGCCTGATTTTGTCGCACTTCTGAGCTCCGGATCCCTGTAGTGACTCTGGAGCGTGTTTGATTTCCCGCAGCCTTTCACAGGCTGGCGGATGCACTCTCCTCTGAATGTTCTCCAAGACCCTGGCAAGTCACACCCCGCGGGTCTGGGTGGGAAGGGCTGGCTGTGAGCCGCGGACCTGCTCACACTGCTCCTCCCAGCCTCCTCACCCCACAGGGCTGTGTCTGCCCTAAGCCACCTTTGCCTTCCCAGGCCTCGGTTTCTCCACCTGTAAAATGGGGACAATTGTCGCTACGCTGGGGGAGGGGTTGTGACTGTCCAGTGAGGTAGACTATGGCAGCATCAGAGCCAGTCTGGAACACAGCAGGTCTTTAGAAAGTGTTCAAAAATGATTAAAGCTCAGCTGGAAGAGAGCTCAAGATAAAACTGAACCCCCTTTGGGGCCCCAAGTCAGGGAATCTCAATCTCCACTGCTTGAGATATACCCAAGGGAGCTGGAAAATGCAGAGTCCCAGGCCCTTGCCCAGGGTGCAAGAAGCTGCGAGTCAGCCCTTGCTCCCCACTCCCCACCCCAACCATCCCACAGTCTGGGAGTAGATATTGCTGCTAAATGGCCTCTGCCTGAGCCCACACTGTGCTGAAAGCTGGGGTGCTCCTCCCAGGACAGGTCTGGAGGAGGAGCTCACCGTGGACTAGGGGTGGCCTGTCAGTGTCCGCTGAGGAGACTGAGTTCCAGAATGAGCAGGTAGAGCCTCGGGGATGGGAAGTTAGGAGAGACCTGGCGCCTGGTACTGGGATGGTCTTAGGCAGCAAGTGGAGGCTGAGCCTTGGGCCTAAGACTGGAAAGGAAGGAGGAGGAGAGAAAGGGGAGGAGGAGGGAGGGGGGAAAAGAGGGGGGAGGGAAGAGGGGGTCAGGGAGGGAGGGAGGGAAGGGGGGAGGATGGGAAAGGTGGGGAGGGGGGGAAGGGGGGGAGGGAGGACTGAGGCAAGTCTAGAGACAAAGGATGCTCTCCCTGACCTGGCCTGGGCTGGATCCCCAGGGTTGGGGGACAGGTGAGGGGCAGGGAGTGGAGGCAGCCTGGGGATGTGCAAAGCCACCTCCTGAGTGTGGTCTGTGGAATAAAACATGGGCTCAGATCTCAGGTCCATTCTTCCCAGCTGCATGACCTTGGCCCAGGACTTCCCCTTCCCAAGCTGTTTCCGACTCTAAAGGGTGCCTGCCCACTGGGTCCGCTACCACAGAGCCATTTCCAGCAAGCAAATGAAGCTTCAGCTCGGGGGACTCTCCTTTGCCTGGGCTCTGCCACGGCCCTGGGTTTCACTGAGTATTCATAAGTGTGCATTATTTCTCTTAAAGAGGGTCCCTAAGACTGTAAAAGCTTCAGGACTCACAGAAGCCAGATCTGCCCAGGTCTGCCTAAGATTTGGTGAGAAGCCATCGAGCCAGGATCTGCAAAGGAAGCCTCCTAGACTTGACCTTGGGAGAAATGCTGGCACCCAAGACAGGGGTGAAGTTTATCCAGGGAGGCCCAGGACCATCCTAGGAGCTGAACCGCCACCACCATCACCACCCCACTTTTCTGATGGGCACGTGACTCCAGGCTCCAAACCTGGGTAGCCCAGACTGGAAGCTGGTAGGGGTCGGGGGAAAGAGCCAGTTGGAAGGAGACTGGAGGAGGTAAGCAGACCCCTGGGGCTGCCCAGTGCCACAGCCTCTGCAGGGCCAGGCTGGTGAGGGGCGAGGGCAGAGGCCTTGGATCGAGGCGGTTTCCAGGTTAACCCTCAGATGTCTGATACCTGGGGCAGACGCAGCCAATCTGGGCCCCAGCTCTGGCAGATGGGTGCCTGCTGTGCGCCTCCTGGACCTATTTCTTTGCCTGTAAATAACTTCCCCACCAGCGGACCCACCTCCCACCCTCCACTCTGCGGGGGTCCTGCACCGTGAATCCACACTCCATCCACCTCCTTCAAGCGGTCCTTAGCCCCCACCGGGCCTAGCGGAAAGGGAGGTTCAGAAAGGGCAAGTTCTCTGCCTGAGGGCGCTCAGCAGGCGAGACGCGCGGCGAAGCCGGCGCCACACCCAGCTCCCAACCTTCTCCGACTACCTGCAGAGGGTGCTGAGGCCCGCAGTGGGCTGGTGGGCGGAAGGAAGGAAAGAATTCACAGGCCGGCTCTTCCCACGCCCTCTGCGGCTCTGGCCGCCTGCCCCCAGCCTCTCCCGGCGCTAATGGGCAGGTTTCTCGGCCGGCTCGCCCGCTTCCGCGGTCCCCCGCGCGCCTCCGGGCGCCCACACCGAGG
>NW_004567107.1:3666978-3670963 GCF_000260355.1 Condylura cristata | reverse complement strand
GGCGGGGTGAGTCATCCCGGGGAGCCTGGCGAGCCGCCCGGTCGGCGGAACGAGCCCGGCTTTAGAGCCGCAATAAATGAGGCCCGGGGAGGGTGGCGGGGTTTACACGGCCTCGGGGGCCGCGGCCTCCCCTGCCGAGCAAGACATTCCTTTCCGCTGAACTGGGCGCCGGCCACGCCGCTGTGCGCCCCGCACGCAGGGCCCCGGGCGCCCGGGCGGGGTTGGGGGGGGCCAGCACCGGGCGGGGTGGCGTGGGGAGCCGGGCTGGGTGGCCCTTTTGACCCCCAACATCTGTTCCCCGGGAACACTCTGACTCCTCAGCCGCCCCTAGGCGTGCATCTATGAGCCCATTGAGTGGGTGGGAGCCTGAGTCCCGGACCGGACCGCGGCCAGCTGCTGGCCGGG
This sequence comes from Condylura cristata, assembly GCF_000260355.1. Lineage (NCBI taxonomy): Eukaryota > Metazoa > Chordata > Mammalia > Eulipotyphla > Talpidae > Condylura > Condylura cristata. The sequence goes on along the minus strand of NW_004567107.1, from coordinate 3,670,558 downwards.
GTGTCATCTCATCCCCTTGACTTCATTCAGCCCCTCTTCTCCCCAGTTGAGAATTTCGGCCTGTTGACAGCCTCAGGGTGGGGTCAGGCCCCATCAGCCTCTGACTGAATTTGACCAGAGACCTTTGCTGGGAGCCCCAGGCCAGGGGCTAAGCATGTCTGTCGCTCTGATGTGCCGACCCCAGGACCAGGCATGGTGAGGTTTGCCAGAGCCAGAATAGAAGTTTCCAGATCCCTGAGGCCTCTAGGAGGACACTCAGCGCGCCTTCTGTTTCTGGTTGAGCTGTCCTGGCTTCTGAGGTCCTCAGCCTGCTTTAGGGGCCCCCAGCGTACCCCCAACTCTGGCCACTGCCCGGTGCGTTCCGTGACCTGGCTCGGCTGTGTGGCTGGGGCAGCCTGCTGTCCCCACTCCAGCCTCTTACTCATCCCTGATGGGTTAGCAACCGGGCCTGCCTGCCTAGGCTCAGAAGGTTCCAGAAGCCATGAAGTCTTGCCTTAGCCACAGTAAGCTCTCAGCAGGGTAGCTGTTACTGGAGCTGGCTGTTTATTATGACTGTTTCTGAGGGCCTCGAAAGGCCTCCCAAAGCCCCCTCCCCCAAAGCAAGGCCTAGTGAAGTCCCCTCCCCCAAAGCCCTCTCCCCCCAAAGCAGAGCAGAGACTGAGTCTGTGGAGAGACTGGCTCCTCCCTCCTGCCTCCAGCCAAGTGTTGAAATCCTCCCCAACCACGACCACGAAGCTGCTGAGCAGAAATTTCCAGTCTCCCTGGCAAAGCCAGGAAGAATTTGGGTGTGACTCAGAGACATGAGCAGGTTCCATGGGGCTGGGGTTAGGGCTGGGGTATGTCCCAGAAATTATGGAGACCTGGGAAGCATCCACCACCCTGGGGAGTGGCAGGGCCCCCCAGATCTGTGGCTTCAACCCCAGATCTATGGGCAAAGCCACTGTCCCCAGCCACTGGAGGGCTCCGGGCAGGAGGGTGGTGGTGGCTAGGGTCAGGTGGGAGTAAGGGTTCTAGCCCCGCATTTGAGGGGGGAGACCATGGTATAACAGGGTCCCTGTGAAGACTGAGGTGCCTGTGAGCACTAACAACTCCTCACTCCTCCCTTCAGTGACTGCCCCACTTCAGGGGGCCACCTAGTTTCTGAGGAGTCATAGGCCCCTCCCTTGACCTCCAGAAGGAGCAGAGCCCGGGGTCAGGGTGGTGGGTCTCACTCAGGGCTGGGAAGACAGCTGCCCCTTGCTTCACTCAGGGCTGTGTGACCCAGGGTGGACAACTCAGCCTCTCTGAACCTCGTTCTCCATATCTGTAAAGCAGCCCCTGACCTCTGACCCCCAGGCACCTGAGGGAAGAAAGAGCATGGGACATGTGTGTTTTCCCAGTGGCTCTTGACAGGTGACCTTGGACAAATCTGAAGATCATGTCAGCCACTTTGCTTCAGACCTCCGGTGGCTATTTTACATACACTGTTAGCTTATGTTATTCTTGGCCGGAGGTTTGATTGTTTTGATTTTCCAGGTGAAGTAACTGAGGCTCAGAGAGGTTGATTCACTTTCTAAAGGACACACAGCTGGGAAATGAGAGAACCAGGATTCCAACCGACCCTAATCCACTGACTGATGCAGCGCACCTGTAACATAAACAAAGAAAGCAGGGCCCTCCCTGGTGGCGCAGCGGGTCGGAGCGCTGCACTGTGCCAAGCTAAGCCAAGCTGTGGCGACTTCAGTGGCTCCCCGCCCCGGAGGGGATTCACAGGGTGCAGCAGACCTCTCCTGTTCTGCCCCTGCACCTCTGGCCTGCACCCCAGTTCTGTATGCATAAATAAATAAATCTTTAAAAAAAATTTTCTCAAGCACTTACTGTGTTTAAGACACCAAGCTAGGTAGCAACAAAAATCAGGACCCACGGCCTGGCCTATGAGAAGCTCACGGTGTGGAGGGGACTGAGACTCCTGAGTCTGCGGAGGTGAGGGGGGGCAGCAGTGCTATGGGGGCCCCAGGAGGAGGTGGGCCAGAGGCTGGGGGACAGGAGGGGCGAGGAAGAGCACTGAGCATCAGAGGACCACCCCTGGGGGCTGGCAAAGGCCCGGGTGCGGGCAGGACAGGATGGAAAGACGGGGGTGTGGAGGGCCCCCCGGACAGGCGCTGCAGTGGTGTTGCTGAGGCTGGGACGGCAGAGGCCTCAGAAACTACCTTTGCTCTATAGAAACAGGAGCCACTGAAGGCCTAGGAGCAGATCTCACCCTGGGGGAGTTCGAGAAGGTTTATAGGCAGAGAAATGTCCTGGAAACACACAAAGCTAGACAGACAGGGTCAAGGTGCATTGTATGAACATTTACAGCACTTCCTTTAAAAATATTTTTGCCATACAGATAGGACTATTGCCCCAAAAGGAAATTTTCAAAGTAAAGAGGGTGTCCCCACAGGCAAAGCCGTGGGGGGCCCAGGAGTGAGCCCACTGCACCCCGGGCCGTTTGAGTGATGGGTGATCTGGCAGCCCACCGAGCTCTGCCCCAGCTGAACTGAGCGGGGGCTTGGAGAGCCCTCTTACTAGTCTGAGCCTCCCTGGCGGACACTGGGCCTGTCCCTTTTCCCCTGGAAATCTGTCCCCACTAAGCCCCACACTCCTGGCCGGCTGGGCCCCGTGGACACATCAGCTCCATCCTGGGCGAGGTGGCTGCCATCTCAAGGCCTCCGTCCCCAAGGACACGCCGGGGTGGTGCCTCAGTTTGAATGTCAAGCAGCAAACGTGTTGCTTCCCCCATTTTACAGATGGGAAGTGGGGTTCAGTGGCTTACCCCAGATCTCACAGTAGTGGGGAGTGGGATTCTCAGCCCTGGTGGGTGCCTCCAAGAGACCCCACCCCGCCCCAAATCTCATGCCTTTGCCCAAGCTAGCTCCTTGAAGGGAGCTGCAGGCCCGCCCCCCTCCACCCCTCCCATCCTGCCTCTCCCACCCTCTGCCCACCCTGCGCTGCCAAGCCCCTGACGCCCATTGCTTCCTCTCTAGAGTCCTGGGCTGCGTCTCACCTCCTGCCCCCTTCTGTGTTCCTGCCTGGTCCCCTGGGAGGGGAGAAGGGCTCGGGACAGCACAGGCCTGTGCGGGCAGGGAGCAGGGAACAGCCAGCCTGTTCTGGGCACTGAGAAGAGCCAGCACCGAGGCCGGTGGACGTAAGAGGATGACCTTGGCTCACCCGAGAAGGATGATGGACCAGCCCCTGGGATTATTTGGCTTAGAGGCCAGAGGAGGAGGACAAGATCCAGAAGGAGAGGAAAGCAAAGCTCCAGACTGCCCATTGTGGCCTGACCAGCCCCCCAGAGGCCAAAGACGTGTGGCTCTTCTCTGGCAGTCCACCCACCCCCAGCTACTCCCTCCCGTCGCTCCCCAACCTCTGTGGCAAGGCCGGGTGGGAAGCTGTCATGTACCAGGGCCCAGAGGCTCCTGTTGCCAGAGGGGCTCCTGCCCCTTCTTAGAGCCCGGGGCACCCCCCAGTTGAGATGACCAGCATGGGGAACTGCAGTCTGGGCTCCGTGTGACTGTAGAGACTCCCCACTGCCAAGGACAGGCGAAGAGCAGGCAACAAG
>NW_004567107.1:3655041-3665649 GCF_000260355.1 Condylura cristata | reverse complement strand
GCCGGCCGCTCCCGCCCTCCCGGATCCCTCCCGCTGATGTCATCTGCACAAAACTTTCCGCTTCCCGGCCCGTCTCGGGGCTCTGAGTCATCGCCGCCCCCGGCCCGGCCGCGCCGTCTGTTTGTGCGGCGCTAGGCCCCGCTGGCCCCGGTTTGACGTCAGCTGGAAGGACCTGGAACCGCGTGGGGCCGTTAACCCGCGCTGCGGGCTGCTGCAGGCGGGCAGAGCTCCTAGGGGCCCTGGAGCGGGCCCAGGTGCAGGGCACACCGCGGGTTCCAGGTTCAACTTGAGTCACCTTGAGCAGATCGCTTGACCTTGGTGGGTCTTTAAGCTCTCTGAACTTCCGTTTTCTCATCCGTTACTGCAGAGATGCTCAGCAAATCTTCCCGACACAAGGAGGGCGTTCAATGGCCAGCCAGCTGAGCCCAGGTCCAGGGATGGGAAGGGCTGGCCAAGGTCACACGGCAGGTGGGCAACAGAGCCGGTTCCCAGCCCCAAGTTCTTCCTGCGGGTCACAGTGGTCACCCCGTTCCAGGACCCTTCTGGCCAGCCATGTGCTGAGAAACCCACTTCACACCAGGGGGTGGAGCAGGGCCCCTGGGCTTCCGTCCTGGCCAGAGGACTTTCCGTCTGTTTTCTCATCTCAAAACAGGTGATGGTCCAATATGGAAACCACAGGGTTGGTTTTTTGTTTTCTAAATATTTATTTATGCATACAGAAGTGGGGTACAGGCCAGAGGAGCGGGGAGGGGGTTGAGAGGATTCAGCAGAGGCAGAGTGGGGAGCAGAACAGGCAGAATGACAAAGTGCATTGCTGAGGGGAGCGGCGGGCGGGGTCAGGAGGGGTCTGCTGCGCCCTGTGGGTCACCCCCTGGCCAGGTGGGGATCTAACTCTCACTGAAGCTGTTGGGGCTGACTTCACAGAGCTGCACTTTAACCCACTGCGCCACCAGGGAGGGCCCCAGCCACAGGGTTTGATGAGGACAGAGGCAGTTGGGAGGCACTGTGGGGGGGAGTGAGATTATGACCCCACTCAAGTCAGGGGAGGGAGTCATTTTGGGGTCAGGTCACCCATTTGGCCGGGGGCTGAAGGGGGATTCGGCCCAGACCTGGGGCCCCAGGCCTGGCTGCTCAGCTCCCCCGGGGCTCCTGCCCACAAACATCCTGAGACCAGCAGAGAATGGCCTGTGCTGCACCCCACCCGCGCGCCCCCCACCTCCCTCACTGGAACTCTTTCAAGTCCTCCAGAGCTCCAGGCAGCTTCTGCCTCCAGGCCTGTGTTTGCCTCCCCTCCCCCACCTCCCATATTCTGCTAACATCCCCTCCTCCAGCTTGCCTCAGCCCTTCCCCTGGGGAGTGTCCCAGTTACCACCACCCCACAAGGCACGCACACACACTCTCACACAGGCACACGACAGCACTGCCCCCCCACCCCCGCACACACCACGCCACACGTGATCACAGACACAGGTGGGTGTGCACACCACACACTCATATGCCAGGTCTCTGTGCACACACCCACGCACAGCACCCAGACCACTCTGCTCACTCGGTGCAGCCTGGCCCCGCAATAAACACACGCACACAGACCACCCAACAAGTGATGTGGGTGTTCCGGGATTCTTCCAGAATTTTAGTTCACACATCCTGTCTATGACCACCTTTGCTTAAAGCAGGGGCAGGTTGATCAAGGGCAAAACCAGGACCCTTCTGCTGGGTGACTTTGGGCGAGTCACTGTCTCTCTTTGAATCTCCAGACCTGTCCAGCCCTTGCTCCCTTCAGAGGTAAAATGGGGATGACCCTTGCCGGGCTGTCGTGCAGAGCCCCTGAGATGATGCATTGAGCTCTTGGTGGGGGACCAGGCTTGACTCTGTCCTAGGCTGACTGCCCTGGCCTCTGTCCACCAGGCCCAGGCCCCTAGACCTCGAGCCCAGCCCCTGCACCATGTCCAGCACCAGCCAGGGAGGGCAGGAGCAGCGCCTGCAAGATGCGGCCAGGCACCAGCCAGTTCTGATCACGAGCCAGCCAGGCGGGGTCAACCCGGTTACCTGGCCCGGGACTAGGGGTTGTGCCTTTGGATGTTTCTCATGAAGATGAGTTTTAAAACTGCATGGTCAATTTGCTTGGGGGATGGGGAGGGCATGGATCCACTTCCTGCCTGTTGGGAACCCCCAAATTCAAGAAGAAAATTGACCACCTCCACCCACCCACCCCCCCTACCCCGACTGGAGCCAGGCACTGAGATGTTCCTACAGTCCCATGATGCTTGTCCCTCGGGGAGGCTACACAGAGGAGAAACTGAGGCTGGGGTCCAGGCCATGTGTCTGCTTTCACCCCCGAGGCCTGACCTCTTACTCACCAGGCCCTGGCCTGCCTTTGTCTCGCCTGCTAGGAACAGCTAAAGAGCAGCCGAACGCAGTGCCTGGCCTCCCAACTCACACTCAGATGACCTCCTTACACCCAAGCCCTGGGCATCACCCCAGGACTGAGTCTGAGAGCCCGGGAGGGGATAGGTGCTCACCAAAGGGCCAGTCATTGGGGGAACTTTCCAGAAAGGGTCGGGAGACCTGGCTGCATGAGAACAGGCCGGTGCTGTCACCATTCTGGCCAATCGTATGTTGCACACACAGAGAAGTCCAGCCAGAAAGGTGGAGACACTGGCCAGGGACTGGGCAGCAGGTGGTTTGCATTGCAGCTGTGAGCGTGTCCTTGAACACTTGACACCCTCATGTGTAGGAAGAGGGAGAACATCTCTGCTGCAAGGGCAGCAGTGAGGAAACAGGAATGAATACATTCCTGCACTAAAGTCAGGGCCGGTTCACAGGGATGCAGCAGTACATATCATCCACGGCCGTCCTCGGTCTTTCTAGTCCAGTGCAGACCATCTGTCCTGTGAGACTTCATGTCACCTAGTCCAAGCCAGGTCCTCTGTTCTCCACTGTGAACAAGAACAAGCGACTCCCCTCCCCCGCAACCCTGGCGTTCAGAGTCCAGGGGAGATGTCAGTTCCTTTCGGCGTGGATGGGGTAGGGGACCCTTGGGTTGAGATTGGCAAGATGACCAGAAGAAAGCAGGGCTCTGGGCAGAGGGGAATGGCAGGCAAGAAGCCCCGGGCGGTGGCAAGCAGGTAGAGCTGTCCAGTCTGGAGAGAAGGTCCCGGTGGCCAAGCTGAGAACCAAAGGTGTGGAGGGGAGGTGAGGGGAGGCCCTGGGGAGCCAGCATCCCCACCTGGGAATGATGCAGAGAGCCAGGAGAGCTGGGACAGTTAGGGAGGGAGGCGGTGGTCAGCAAGAAATGCTGGCTGAGCCAGAGGGCAGAATGGACATGCGGGGAGGGAGAGAGGGCTGGAGAGGCATAGACGCTGGCACAGGGTGAAGGCAGCTGACTTCTTTAGAGGGGAGCTCCCTGGTCTTGGTGGGCACTGGGCTGTGGGCTGTGGGCCTTGGGGTGCCATGCAGAGGGGAGCGTGGCTGGAAGTGATGACCCTGAGCAAGCTCAGGGAGGAGGGAGAGCCGGCTCCAGGCTGGGCATCCTGGCATGGAGTGCGCTCAGACCCGAGCCCCTGGCTGCTGAGAGCAGTATCCTCGCCCTCTGGCCCTGGGCCCCCGATGGAGCAAGGGACCCTCACATCCAAGGGGACATTCCCAGCTGGAGCCCCTGGGCCCTTGCCTGTGATCTGGGCACTTACGGCCCTGAATTCCCTAGTCAGTGCCGCCCCAGCCCACATCCCCATCCTCCAGAGGGTGGTGGCCAGGAGATGGCCTTGGCACGTGGTGTGGAGAGAGCTAAGCACGTGAGCCGCGTCTACACCTGGATGCTGAGACTCTTCAAAGAAAAGGAGGGTTGGTGGGGAGAGTCAAGGGGGTGAATGGGGAGCTGGCGGGGTCACTCCTTATGCTGCTGCCTGGCTAGCGCGGACCTCAGGAGTAAGAACCACCTCCAGGAGTGCTTGTCCTCCAGAAGGTGTGCTAGTCAGGGAGGAGGACAGAGCAGGCTATTTTTTATTGGCTTGATTTGTACCTGGAAAATACGTAGTCACCGGGCATGTGACTCTCCCCTGTGCTAGAGCCCCCAAGGGCTCCCCAGGTCCTGGGTGTTGACCCCAGGGGAACCTCCAGGCTTCCTGAACCCTTTCATGTACCGCACTTTGCTCTTCCCAGGCCCTCTGCCTTTGTCTGAGGGTCTTCCTACCTCTCTGGTTGAATGTTCCACTGCAGTGACGCCTCCTCCAGGCAGCCTTCCTTCCCTGCTCTCATGCCTAACTCTCCCTCCCAGGATCTGGCTTTCCAGTTGTCACTGGTTTACTGGGTCACAGTGGGTATGATGGTCTGATCAGCAGGGAATGTGAGTCCTGATCCTCCAGCTCCAGAAAGTGCCCCCTCCAAAGCCCCTTTCCACCTCATCTCGGCAGATCCAGGCTCAGGGTCAGATTTCAGCTCCAGGACTTTCTTGCTGTGTGACCTTGGGCAGCAGCTTTGCTGTTCTGAGCGGGTTTTGTCTTCCGAAATGAAATCCGGTAACCCTAACTGCACCTCTTGCGGTGAGGAGGCACTGTAGAGCGGGGAGCCCACGTGTGCTCGGCACTTGGCAAGTACTCGGAGAAGGAATTAGGAAGGGCAGGAGTTACATCATTCACTTCTTTTTACAGCTGAGAAAACAAGCGGAGGAGGCTCAGGGAGGTGAGGCCGGCGGCCCAAGGTCGCACAGCCTAGCGGGGGAGGAGCCCGAGCCAGCGCGGGGCGACCTGCGCTTTCAGCCGCGGCCCCCACACACTCCCTTTCCGGGTTTCCGCGGCCCTCGGGCACCCGAAGACCCCGCGGAGGCCGCGGAGACGGGCGACACAGTCCCGGCGGGGCCCGCGGGGTGCAAAGGGTTAACGGACTCCGCCGCAGTGGGCCGGCCTCCGGGAGAACCAGCCAATGGGCGCGCGCCGCGATGAGGTAATGCCTGGGCCGCGCGTTGTGGGCGGGGCCGGCGGGGGTCCGCGCGGGCTCGGTAGCTGGTCTACCTACCTGGCCCTCACCTCTGACCTTGACTTCCCTCGCCGCGCCCGGCCTTCCACCCGCGGGAGCCGGATGCTGGAGCGCGGGGTGTGTGGGGGTGTGTGCCTCAGGCCGCCAGCTGGTGGGCAGCAGGAGCCCCTCAACGTCTGAGGCAGACCCCTAGAAGTCTTGCCTCCTCTGAGCCTCAGTTTCCCCTTTTGCAAGAGGCCAGTTGATGATGGCTGAAGGCCGCAGCGGTGGTGGCCATTCTTGGATCCCAGGACAGTTTTCGGCCCCTCCCTGCCCTTGACGCCCACTCCAGCCGGCCCCCCTCGGTGGTGCCCAAGGCTGGGCAAGGAGTCCTCAAGGGGAGCAGAGCGCGCCCCGCAGACTCAGGCACACCTGCCACATGGCCCAGGTGTCCCCAGGTGTCCGTGCCTGCTGCCCTTGCTGTCCCTGCCACAGCCGGCCCTGAGTTAGCTGCCCACATAGCCACGCTGGCCGGGGTGGTAGATAGAGGTCAAAGTTCTTACAAGCCGGGACACCCATCAAGCGTGGACAACTATGGACCACTCAGTTCCTCGGTGGGGGGTGGCCAGCGGGAGACCAGTGCTGGCCTCCCCGCCCCACAGCAGGGGGCTGTGCCTGTCCGGCCGGGCACTAAGCAGTTAATGCCTTTCTAGCGAGCTGGCACTGCCGCTGCAGCTCGGGCTTATTAGTCAGCTGGCGGAGGGGGGGGGAGAGGAGGGGCTGGAGTTGAGAACCGCAGAAAGCTATTCTCAGGGGCTCCCGAGTGTGGGGAGGGCGGCTCGGCAGGAGCTGCTGCTTCCCAGAAAGTTGATTATTTTTAACCCAGGAAGAAGAAAGGAAGGAGGCGAGGGAGAAGGACTCAGAGAAAAGAAGAGAGGAGAGGAGAGGAGAGAAGTGAGGGGGAGGAGAGGACTACGGGCAGGGGAAGGAGAGCGAGAGCCGCGGGTGGAGGTGCAGGCGAGGGGCTGTGCAGGGGAGGGGCGGTGGCTCAGGGAGCGGAAGCCAGCTGGCTGGGGTCTCTGGGAGGACTGGTGGGGAGAGGACGCCCCACTCTCCGGCCCCTCCCTGCACCCCTCTGGCTCCCCTCCCAGGGCCCTCTCCTCCAGCTCCGTGGGGCTCTCTGCTGAACCCAGCCAGGCTGCCACCTGCCATCCCAGGCCTGAACAGAGGGAAGCACCCCATTGGGCAGGACCAACCCACGTCCCCCAGGGCACTGGCTGGGGAGGGGACACATGGCAGCCACAGCCCTGCCCTGGGGCTGACAACAGGCAGCACCCCGATGCCCTTGCCGCCCTTGCCAGGGTGGCCATGCAGTGATCACGGCTTGGGAGCACAGGGGTTGCCTTGGCAGGCGCAGGGCGGGGCTCCTGGCGGTGGGACTCAGGGCTCCCTCTCTGTCCTGGGTGGAGCCAGGCTGAGGCACCAGGGAGGCAGCTGTGAAGGGGGGGCTGGCCTCCGGGGTCTAGGTGTCCCTGCGGAGTGGAGCATGCAGGGGCCTGGGACTGGCTCTGGTGGGCCTGGGGGACGAGGGCCCCAAGGCGGCAGGCTCACCTGGGACCAGAGCACAGGCAGGGACGGCGAGAGCAAGTCAGCCCAGGCCAGGGGAAGGCCGCCTCAGACGGGTGTGGGAGGTGCAGAGGGCAGGAGCTGCGTCCTGGTGTGGAGGCTGGAGGGCAGGTCAGGGAGGGCCTGTGCCCCAGAGGGGCTGGTGCTGTCCCCCAGGCGGCTGGCAGCCGAGGGAAACAGGTTCCCAGGAGGTCAGGTATGTGAGCTGGGGACCTGGTCAGGACAGGTAGATGGAGCAGCTCACACAAAGGCATGGAGTGAAAGGCAAAGCAACTCCATGTGGAACTGTGGAATGTGCTGGAATCTTCCAGAAAGGGGCTGAGTTTGGTCTATGTGGGCCTTGAGTGCCGTCTAAGGGGCCTGAACTGTAGCCCTCATTGAACTGGAAACATGAGAGCTGAAGGGTACTTTCTGGCATTGGACACAGTGGGGAGCTCAGCAAATGGGGTACAAGACAGGGGGGCCTTGTACCCCAAGACTGGAGGAGTGATATGTATGACTAGAACATACACCCCAGACCCTGGGGTGGCCTATGGGTAGGTGTTTGCCCACCAACAGGCACCACAGGGACAAGGGAGGGCCTGGCCAGGTCAGATCAGGGGCGCTGGGTAGAGGGGAGCCCCGGTTCCCTGCCGCTGCTCTGGAAATGAGCACTTCCCATCAGCCCTCCCTCCGTTACTGTGGAACCAGGGTCTAGCATCTGACACCCCCATGCCCAGCCCAGAGCAGCCCCGACACCAGGGCCCAGTGACCCCGCCCAGTGACCCCGCCCAGTGACCCCACCCAGTGACTCCGCTCAGTGACTCCCCTGGCTGCGGGCACAGCAGGAGTGTTCTGCCCCCCACCCCAGCCCTGCCCTCTTACCACTTGGGCCCCATTACCCACCAACCTCCATGGGCACATCTCTCGGAATTCTGGTTAAGATTCAGGGGCAAACCTGAACCCCAACCCGCTGGAGCCAGAGCTCTGGCCTCTCTGGGCCTCCTTGCTGCATCTGCAGAACAGGGATAATAACATCAGAGGGGAGAAACCACCGAGACTCAGCCAGTCATCGCAGGGGCCAGTCTCAGGTCCCGTGGGCCCCTGGGTGTGATGTGGGGGTGGGCTGCAGGCCCCTCCAGGGGGAATTCTCCTCCCCACCATCTCCCATTTTGCAGATGAGGAAACAGAGGCTAAAAACATTTGCAAGTGGCCCAGGGCTACCCTCAGGCCGGCCCAGGATCCGCCCCCTGCCACTGCCCCCCAAAGAAAGAAATGCAAGCGCACAATGCACCCCCTCCTGGCCTCCAGCCCCACACGAGACCCTGGTCCGGCCTGGTCCCCACGGGCATCTCTGAGCTGTGCTTTCACATCGGAGCCCACAAAGGGGGTAGCAGAGCAGAGAAAGCCCCACAGGCGAGGGGCCGCTCGGCGGGCGCTTTCTTCCTGCTTTCTTCCTCGCTCAGCTCTTTGTTAAGCTCCCTTTCAGCTGAACCGGCAGAGCCTGGGTGTTCCGAGCTGACAATAATTGCTGTGTCTAGACAGTGTCTGGCGTGAGGCCTCCCTCTCCCGCGCCTCCCGGCCTCCCCGAGGCTCGGGTTCCCAGCCCCGCTGGCCTGGCCCGGGCCCTCGGTTTCCCACACCCCTTCCCTTCCCGCTCTGGCTGCCCCGTCCTGTCCTGTCCTGTCCTGCCTCCCTCCTGTGCCAGCCTCCTGGACGCACTGGGCTTTCCTGCCTCTCACCTGCCCGCCCTCGCTCACACTCGCCCCATTCCGCCCCCAAGTCCTGACACTCAAGGAACAAAGGTGGTTTTGCATGGGGGGGGGGGCTGGCTGGCAGACCTGGAAGGATACTGAGCCCCCCAGGAACTGAGGGGGGTCTCGCCTGGTGCTCTCTGCTGAGAGGGGAGGGGACCGAGCAGGCCCCTTGCCTCACTTTCCATTCAGGCCTGGGTGGGGAGCCGGAGGAATCAGCGTGGGAAGACAGGTGCAAGGAAGAACTTCCGAGAGTCCACCTTGGCGGTGACGGCAGTGGTCTCAGGAGATGGAGGAAGGGGATTTTCACACATTTATGATCTTGTCTTGCTTTGACTCAGATCAGCAACTCAGGAAGAGTCCCCCAGAAGCTGGGGCCTCCTCTGTTCTCAGAATGAGGCTCTCGGAGTGACCTGGGACAGTAATGAGAACAGCCAGTGTTTTCTAGGCCCTTTCTCCCCATCAAGCTCTGTGCAAATTCTGTGGATAGATTCATTTGTTATCTTCCGAATAGGAGAGAGAGGCAGAGAGAGAAACGGAGACACAGACAGAGACAGGGTAGAATAGGAGTTACCCTATTTTACAGATGAGGAAACTAAGGCCCAGAGGGATTAAGTAACTGGCCCAAGTCACAGAGCCAGGTGGTAGAGGGTCCTGGATTTGCTCCAGAACCCAACAATTCCCCGTAAAGGGAACATTAACCACTCGCTGTCTGCCTGGGGCTGAGACCAGCACTTTGCAGGTCTTCTTGCCTTTACCCTCACAAGACTGTCAGATAGGATCTGGGATCACGCCCATTATAGCCTGAAAGAGCAGCCCAGGGCTGCTGAGTGTGGGCAGATGGTGACTGAGCTGGGCGTCTGAAGCATCTCCTGGTCCAGCCCCTTGTCGGGCTGTCGGGCTGCATGATAAGGCACAGACTAGACGCTTGATAACATTGCCAGCCACGCAGCACTGCCTCCCCTGGGCTTTCTTGAGCCCACAGGCCATGGGGGGCTTTACCTCTCGCGAGGCCATGGCTAGTGGGTACAGGCAGGTCAGCCAGCTTCCCTCTGCAGGGGCGTTAGGATGATGTCAGGGACATGGGGCCTCTGGGAGCCAAGGGGCAGGGCCCTAAATCCAAGAAGACTTCCTCGAGGAGGTTGACACAACACTGTGCTGAAGGATAAATAGAGTTAAGCCAAGAGAGGAGGAAAGTTGTTGCAGGTAGAAGGACCCAGGTGTGGCAAGTCCCCAAGCCAGAGGACAGGAATCCCAGAGGAGCTAAGCAGTTTTGTCAGGCCAGGGGGGTGCAGCATAGGGTGCAGAGAGGTGGATGGGGGGAAGTCAAGAGGTGGGAGTGGGCTGCGGGTGGGCGGGGGGGGGGTCTGGATGGCGAGGCCTGGGGGAACGGTATTTGCCATGGTTTTTGCTTCCCCTGCCACTCCAAACACTCCAGGTATGGACAAAGGCTTGGTGGCCCAAGTGCCAGGATTCAGTGGAAGGATGATCTGGAATTTTGCAGGGTGGAGCAAAGAGCAAATGCGGAGGCCCGCTGCCCAGTGGGCTTTCCTTGCTGGCAGATTCTCTCCCATCCCAGCCACTCCTCCACCCGGTCATTTTGATTCTGCTCTGGCCCCTCCCCACTGGTTCTCACCCCCTCCGCCACTCCCCTCCCCTCACCCTATCACCCCTCCACCATCCCCCCTCCCCTCACCTCTCCACCCCCTCCCCTTCCCCCTTCACCCCTCCACCACTCCCCTCCCCTCACCCCCACCCCTACCCCCCTTGCAGAAGGTACCTGGCCACCGTGGTGCCAGCACCAGCAGGTGCCATGATCACCTGCCTGCCCCACTGGGCCTGCCTTGGAGCCTGGGCACACGCCTGGGCCTGGCCATGGCCTCTCACCACCTGGCTCAGGTGTGCCGCCTGGGCAGAACCAGGAGCCCGGCCCGGAAGCAGCACCTCCAGGCTGTAGGCTGAGGGCTGTGCCTTCAACCCACTCCGCACTTGCCCCTGGGGCCAGGCGGGGCCTGGAGTGGCTGGAAACAGCAGGGTGGGAGCAGCCCAGCTGCCAGCCCTGCCACCCTGAGCCCAAACCCTGGGGCAGGCTGCTCCAGAACTCACAACTTTTCTATTGATAGTTGTAGAAAAATAACGCGGCCGAGGGCGCTGCCTCAGCCCCAGTGAAGTGTGGCGCAGCCCCTGAGCCGAGCACACCAAGGCCCCACGTCTCGCAGCACAAGCCCACTCAGTCCCTGTTTTCCGTCCGAGTGGGCCCCACACCGAGGCCCCACGTCTCGCAGCACAAGCCCAC
>NW_004567107.1:3636853-3654941 GCF_000260355.1 Condylura cristata | reverse complement strand
CAGCACAAGCCCACTCAGTCCCTGTTTTCCGTCCGAGTGGGCCCCACACCGAGGCCCCACGTCTCGCAGCACAAGCCCACTCAGTCCCTGTTTTCGGTCCGAGTGGGGCCCCGTGGTTGCTGGGGAACCGGCCCCTCCCAAGCACTTTGCACTTGGCTGCTCCTTTCTGGAACATTCCTCCCCAGCAGCCTCCTGAGATCACTCTTACTTTCTCCTGGGCTGCTCAGCAGAGGCTCTCCCAGCCTCCTCCCCCGAGCCCTGCTCCTCGCAGGGCAGGGGGACCCCTTCTGCCTGAGGCCCCGAGGCTAGCCCAGCGCCTGCTCCGGCGGGCACTCCACTTTCTGTGGAAATGACTATTATTTTGTCAAATGTCTGTCACATGTGCCTGGCACATCAAAAGGCCCGTGGAGCCCAGCTGGCACCACCCCATTCTGTGCCATGGGCGCGCTGGGCTGCTATTATGATGATGATTGTGATCAGTGCGTTTATGATTGCTGTCGTCACGGTCCTGATTATGTCGGTCATCCCCACCACCTCGCCGGCGGGTCCCAGCCCTCGTTGGTCCAGCCTGCGAAGTGGGTGTCCTGGGGACTCAGGCGTCGGCCACGGCCACGGGGGAGACAAAGAAGGCTGCTGGCCCCCGGAGCCTGCGCCCCTCGCTGGAGAGAGGCCCCTAAGCTCGGAAGTGCACCGGCGAGCAGGCTGCCAGAAGGCCATGCATAATTCATTGCCAAATGGGGCCTCGGGCGCTCTGGGCGGCGGCTGGGCTCGCTGTGCGCCTGGCACTTTGCTGACTGCTCCTCACACGTCCCCTCATTGCATCTTCACGGATTTGCAGGGTGTGATCCCCCCCTTTACTCAGAGGGTTCCTGAGGTTCAGGGGACCGGCCCTGTCCAAGTCGCAGCCCAGCCGGCTCTGGGTGACGCCAACCCCCACCGCCGCCGCCACCTCTCAGTGGAGAAGAGACGTGGTCTGGGGCTGGGGCAGAGCCTCAGAGGAGCCCACACCCCTGGCAGGCAGACTGGACGCTGGGCACTGCCCAGGGCATTGTGACCTGGTGGCCCCCTCCCCACGCCCGCCCTTCTCCCCTGGGGAAGCTGCTCCTGCTGTGGCCAGCCTGGGGCAGGGGGGTGTCGGTTTGCACAGCTGTAAATGGGAGTAAGAGAGCCCATCCCCAGGGTCACCCGGATGTGCAGCTGGCTCAGAAGTGGCATCAGCAGGGATGGGGCGGGAGGGGCCGTGGAGGAGGAGGTTCTGTATCTTGATCCCGAGGAGACACGACCCAGGACAAAGCTGCAGAGCTAAAGGCAAACAGACATGGCTGTGAGGCCCCTGTGGGCTCCCGCTGCCTGACCTGGACCTGATGGGTGTGTCCATTGGGGAAACTGGGTGAAGTGTCCTTGGGGGTCTGTCAACCTCTATTTCCGTAAAAATGCAGATTCATAACTGCCATCCCCTGCCCTGGAAAGCCTTGTGGGGCCCCTGCCCTCCCAGACCATCCGTGCACGGGGGCCTTCGCCAGCAGCTAGGTTTCCTCAACTGTCAAGTGTCTTTCCCGCCTCACTGTGTCCCAGCCTTTATTCCAGAATGGCCCTGTCCTTTCCCACCTTCCCATAGACAGGAATTCAACACTACTGCTAGGGAATCAGAACAGCCTCAGAGGAGTCAAGGGGGCCTTTGTCTTGTCCCCTGCTGGCCTCAGACCAGGAAACTAGATGCTCATCAGGAGTAAGAGGACCTCGCCGCCTAGCAGCCTGGCCCCCGGAAAGTTAGGGGCAGCAGGAAGAACTCTGTGTCGGACGGCCTGGGCCTGAGACTGCACTGAGCCCTGGCTTCACTGTGACTCTGGACGGTGCTGTCCTCTCTTTGGTTCTTCATTTCTTCATTTGAAGTACTCAAGTATTAGACGCTGTTATCCTTAAAAACAGCTGTGAAGAGCTGGGTCTGGCCTCTGTTGGCCAAAGAGGACAAGCCTTCCTAGTGTGGAAGAGCTAGCTCCAGGCTTGCCTTCGACCCCTCCTGCCTATGCCTTTGGCCTTCAGGTAGGGAGGGTTATACCAGCGCAGGTCATTAAGTCACTCAACACATATTTAATAGAGCACTCACCAAATGCCAAGCACCAGTGTAGACGCTAGGGGGAAAAAAGGAGGGAGGTTTGCCCTCCCTGCCGCCATGGAAGCCGCAGTCAGGAGGGAAGAAGGCCACAGAGCAGGCAGGAACACAGCTGAGACGGTGCAAAGGAGGGCACGTGCCCGGCAGGGCCAGCGCGTCTCGGCGGCTTCCCTGGGCTGCGGCAGTGGAGCTGAGAGCTGAGTAAGGGCTTAGCACCCAGCAAGGGGGTGGCCCCAGGGAGATTCTGCTCCAGTAGAGGGAGCCGCATGAGTTGGGGCCTGTGCAAAGAAGACAGGCTGTGCAAGATCAGTACTGGGCAAGGTAGCTGCTTCCA
This sequence comes from Condylura cristata, assembly GCF_000260355.1. Classification (NCBI taxonomy): domain Eukaryota; kingdom Metazoa; phylum Chordata; class Mammalia; order Eulipotyphla; family Talpidae; genus Condylura; species Condylura cristata. Next base: position 3,652,494 of record NW_004567107.1, on the reverse strand, counting down.
TGGAAGGCATGGGGCAGGCAGAGAAAGGTCTGGGAGGCCAGAACCCCGTGGGGAGCCCATCTCCCTCCGGAAGGATGCTTGGAGGCATGTTTTGCAAGGAGTTGCCAGTTTGGATGAGTGTTCTGAAAATCCCTTTTACAGGAGGGGAAGAGGATCTCATAGACCTCACTGTTACCTTTGAGGGGTTTTCTATGGTGTTATTTAAAATGCATGTAAATGTGAAATGGAGCACACGTTCCCTGTAGTCCTCACACAGCCATAAATGCAAGACAGACTGATCAGTCAAATACAAAGCCAGTTCCAATCAGATTAATTTTATTATGTCTTTGGTCTGAAACCCCATCATCACCTACAGCACAAATGTGGCCCAACCATTGTGGCTTTGAGTCTGCAGGGGGTATGCGGTGCAGAGAAAATTGGTATTTTAAGTTGTTAAGAAAAAGATTCTCAAGAGAAAAATAGGGGCAGATCTTGAATTCAAGTGCCTCACAAGAGAATATCTAAGTGACCACAAATTCTGGTAAAGGTCTTGGCTTTATGACTCAAAGACAGATGGAGACAGTAGGCTACCTCTTTACACGTGGGAGAAGCTACAAAACTGACAATATCAAGTGCTGGGTGAGAAGGTGGAGCAACTGGAACGCACATGCTGCTAGTGGGGTTGGAAACTGGCACAACAGCAGCTGAGAGGCACGTGTCCAGGCTGCTCAAGTCGGGTAGCCCTGCCCCTGCACCAGCCCTTCTGCTCCTGAGCAGCCCCCTGTGTTCAAACCTAAAGGCATGACCCAGGATTCTCAAGCAGCTCTGGTCATGGTAGTTCTGCACGGAATGTGGTACTTTAACCCGTTGTGCCACCAAGGAGAGCCCACTTAAAAAAGTTTTTTAAAGAATTATTTATTTATGCATACAAGAACTGGGGTATATGCCAGAGGTGTGGAGAGTGAGAGGATTCACCAGAGACAGAGTGGGGAGCAGAACAGGTGAATTGACTGAAATACACTGCTGAGGGGAGCAGCAGGGAGACAGGAGAGGTCTTCTGTGCCCTGTGGGTCAGCTCCCTGGCTGTGTTGGTTGCCATAGCTTCACAGTGCTGTGCTTTTACCCCTTGCCCACCAGGGAGGGCCCTCATCACTTTTAAAGTATTGTTCCATTGCCTTCTGACTTGCAGTGTTTTTTATGAGAAGTCTGCTGTCTTTTGCGTTTTGTTTTCCTATACACAAATGCATCCACCCCAACCCCCAGTTTTCCAGAATCTCTACTAATAAGTGATTTTGGCAGTCTGACCACTAGGTGACTAAGTATGATTTTCTTTGTATTCATTCTGGTTGGGGTTTATTGAATTTCTTAAGATCTGTAGATTATTTTCTCAATCAAACTTGGAACATACTCAGCCAATACTTTTTTTTCTGTTTCTATTTTCTATCTTCCAACTCCTAGATTCAAACTACATGTATGTAAAGATAACATTATGCTGTTCCACAGGTTAAGTTTTTGTTCATTTTCTTAATGTGCTTCAGGGTGGATAATTTCTATTGATCTGTCTTTAAATTTACTTTTTATGGGGTCTAATTCCATCCAATGAATATTATATTGCTTTTAATCTCATAGTGAATGTCCAATTTAAAATCTGATTTGATCTTTATAAAGTTTCCATATCTCCCCTTGTTTAAGAATGAAATGGTCTCTCCTTAAAAAGATATGTTTAGGGCCTCCCTGGTGATGCAAGGGTTCAAGTCCCATTACTATCAAGCTATCACCAGTCACTGTGGCATGAATTCAATCCCTGGCCAGGGAGCCAACCCATATGGTGCAGCAGACCTCTCCTGTTTTGCCCACTGCTCCCCTAAGCAGTGTATTTCAATCTGCCTGTTCTGCTTGCTGCTGTCTCTGGTGAATCTTTTCACTTCCTGCACTTCTGGCCTATACTCCATTTCTTATATGCATAAATAATTTTTTTTAAAAAAAGATACGTTGAGACCCTCCCTGGTGGCACAGTGGGTTAAAGCACAGCACCGAGAAGCTAAAGCCACTTCCGCATGAGTTCGATCCCCGCCTGTCCCGGAGGTGACCACATGGTGCGGCAGACCTCTCCTGACCCGCCCGCTGCTCCCCTCAGCAGTGTACTTCGTTGATCTGCCTGTTCTGCTCCCCACTCTGTCTCTGGTGAAGCCTCTCGCTGCCCCTGAGCCTCTGGCCTGTACACCAGTTCTGTATGAACAAATAAATAAATCTTAAAAAAAAAAAAAAGATACATTGAGATCCTAACCCCCACACTATGAGCTTATTTGGAATGGGGTCATTACAAGTGAAATTAGTTAAGATGAGGTAGTACTGGAGATATATGGGTCCTTAATCCACAATGACTAGTGACCATATAAGAAGAGATGAAATGTAGAGAGAACATTTTGTAAAAACGGAGGCAGAGATTGGAATTTTTCAAATACAAGCCAAGGGAAGCCATCACCAGAAGATAGGAGAAAAGCATGGAACAGATTTTCCCTCAGCAACATAAGAAGGAAATAACCTCCCAACACCTGAATCTCAGACTTCTAGAACTGTGAGAAAATAAATTCCTGTTATTGTAAGCCACACAGTTTGTGGTATTTTATTCTGGATTCCCTAAGAAGCTAATGCATTCCAGAAATTTCCCATTTCTTCATCCATTATAATTGCTTTTTCCTATAGATTCAACTTTATCATAAGGATTTAAAAAGTCTCCCTACTAATTCCAACAACGGGGTTGTCTTTGGATCTGTTTCTACTGACTTCAAAAATTCTTTTTCTTGACATATATAGTAATTGTAGTTTTCTGTTGGAATCTGTGTTACAAGATGGTGAGATTCTGGATTGTGTCATCTTCCTCTGAAGAATTTTGCATACTATTCTGTTTAATTATTGGACATTCATCTTGATCTTATAGAGAATTTTAGTCTGTGTTAGGGCAGGTTTATTTTCGTCCTTATTCCCAAGTTGTGGTCTCCCAGGTCTATTTACCAGTCTAATTTGGTTAGATTTGAACTAGAAAATCTTTCTCCCCAATTACAACCAGCTACAGAAGTCTCTGTTTTTTTTTTTTTTTAGTCTTCTAGCCATGTTTTCCTCTGGTCCCATGGATTCATGTTCCATGCTAGAGTCATCAGGGACAGGGAGTTTTCTCTCTCTGTTGCCAACTTTTCTGACATTTTCTCTCACAATTCTCAGCTGCTCTGGAGGCCCTGAACTCCAACTTCCTACTCTCCAGCCAATAAGGCTTCTGTTTTCTGCTTGAGTTTTATCCCTCATGTAGAAAATAAACTAGGGAATGCCCTCAGAGGAGAAGCCAGATAAATGTGTCTCCTACCAGTACAGTTTCCTCGTTTCAAGGATCATATTTCCTCCAGTTTCTTCTAGGTTGGTCACTCTCCAGTAGTTCCAAACAAATCTGTTTTATATATTTTTTCCAGATTTTATAATTGTTACCAGCACAAAGTTAATCTGATAGAGGTTACTCCTTCACTAACAGCAAGTCTGTGCTTCATAAATCACTACATTATGTTGCCTAGGACTCATAATTAGTGCTATGTTAGGTCTAGTTTCAGACTTGACATTGGCAGTGGAATGGTTTAGTGGAAAGTACAGGCCCTTTTCTTCGGGTCTGGAGTCAGCCAACCCCAACGTTGAGTTTTGATGCTGATACACTGTTATGTGACCCTGAACAGTCCTTCATCTCACTGAGCATCAGCAGCCTCCTTTGTATGTCAGGAATAAGAGTCGCTGTCTTGTAGAGTCAGGAATGAAAGGGCCCAGATCATGCTGGCACATGGTAAAGTGCTCAAAAGTGGGCTGTTACATGGTCGCCATCTCACAAGGTCTCCAATGACCTGGCACTTAACTAGACCCAGCGTTGACCCTGAGTAATCCCCACCTTACTCTGTGACACATGTTAAGATGGCAGCTGATTTCCACAAGTTTGGCCTTCATAGTCATATCAGAGGAGCATCTGCTGAGAGCAGCAAGCGACCTACACCCTCTGGGATGACCCATAGTGAGCTGCCTGGCAGCAGAAACTCCCCAACTAGTAGGCCAATGTAGATTCCTGCCAGTTCACATCGGGCTAAGTCAAGTTCTAACCAAATGGGTGGTCTGGGGTGGGGGTCACTCACTCTGCAGGTTTAAACAGTGACTCAAATACAGAGAAATTCATACAGAAACCACTGACATAGCAGCTTAACCAAGCACCTTGGCCCCTGGATCAGTGGGATGGAGCTCTTTCTACCACTCGCACAGAGAGAAGACCTGTAAAGGCCCTCTCAGAACGGGAGCAGAAGTCAGGAGCCCGACCATGGCAATGGTTTCCCTGCGAACATGGCAAGTGAGGTTGGACACTGTAATTGATTGCACTCTGATCATTTCCCCCATCTGTAACACAGGGTACACATACTCCACAGTCCCTTCTGCACACACCTTCTGCACTGGCTGTCATGGATCCTTTAAAAATAGCCAAGCACTCTGAAAGTCAGAATAACAAATATATATTGCACCCCCACAATCTATAACCTTGCACCGTGCTGGGCAAACTCAACAGAGTCTTGCATTATAAGGGCAAGTAGGGGAAATGGAGCCAGCCCCCCTTGGGAAAAAAAATGAGAGCTTTCAAAGAGAGACAAATAACTTGCAATTTAAATGCATAAGAGACCAGGGCTGTGCCACTGCATATGCAGATAGATGCAAATGATATGCAAATGACCCAGAGTAAGCCTGGGTTTGCCAATGTCCTCTGCCAAGCAGCCAGTTATGGGGTTCAGCCAGGTCTGGTCTGTGCCAGAAGCTCACATCTGGGGCCCAGAGGCCTTGGGGTGAATGTTTGATTGCACCACCTCCAGAAAGCTTTCCAAGACTCAGCAGGATGCGGCTCCCGCCCTCCTTCCCCCAGGGCTTGAAGCCAGCCTCTAGATGCTCTGCAAAGGTGGCACCTTCTTTCTCCCCACTGTGAACTCCAAGGGCAGGGACTTCACCACTGCACCCCCAGAAAGGTGCAGAGCCTGAGTGGGGACTCAGGGGCTGCAGGGAGGCGAGCTCCTTTCTAAGGCCTCCTTGGCCCAGGGGGGAGCCTGCTCAAGGGGCTTACCAGTGTGTTGGCACCTCATAGTGGGTGACATTCAGCACCCGCCACCCGGCCAGTGATGATGAGAGGACTGAGTTTGCCAGGGACTTACCTAACGCTAAATGAAGATGGACTCCCCGCCCCCCCATGCCTCACCTCCACTTTCTTTCTGCAGTGCTTTCTGGGATGGGCTCAGGCCTGACCGGGCAGTGTATGCAAGCCCTGGGTGATGAGTAAAGGCGTGCGTAGTGAGAGAAGAACAGCTTTTAGCTAGCTTTCCCTCCATTCAGCTGCTGATCTTTGTTTGTTGTAACTTAGGATTCTTTGGAGGGTGTCTGTAAACTCGAGGCGCTGTAGCAGACACTCTTGGACAACGGGCCACACCACACCCCCTGCCCACCTCTGGGGTCACCCGCCAAGTCCTTAACCCAGGTTCAGCTTTCTAAGGGCTCCAGATTCGGAAAGGAGCAGTTCTAAAATCTGATTGCTCCGGGCTGTGCAGCTCATGCACACACACGCGCACGAGGGTGGGAGTTGGCTGGGGATGGCCCCCAGCTCCCCTCAAGGCCCAGCCAGCGCGGCGGGAGCCGTTGACCGGGGAGGCTGGGCAGCCGGGCTCCCCCACGGGGCGCACCCGCTGGCCTCCTGCCCCGTGCAGGGTCTGGCGGGAGGGGCCAACCAGCGGCCGCTGGAGCATGGCCACTGCTGGGGCAGCGGGAAAGGCTCTGTGCGGATTATGAAGCCCTAGAAACCATCCACCCGCTGTGGGCACAGCGGTGCCATTTGCAGATGAGGAGTCGGGGCCCAGACGGGAGGGACTCGTCAGGCAGGCCCGAGGGAGGCTCGCTGGCTCCCCAGAGCCTCCGCCAGAGCCTGCGCAGGGGCCCTGTCCTCCCAGGCAGGGACCGGTCCTCCCCGGAAGCGGAAGCGGAAGCGGAAGCAGCTTGGCGCGGGGCTGGGGCGGTCCCGGAGCCAGAAAGCCCGCTGGGAGCGGCCGCACCATCCAGAAGGAACAGGTGGCACCTCGGAATGCAGGTCCCAGTGAGGCTGCGTTTCCTGGGGGCCACATTGGAACAGAAAGAAACGGGCAGAATTCATTGTCATAGTATTTGTATTTAATCTAACATACCCAAAATATTATCACTTAGACCTGTCATAAATATTCAAAATTATTAATGAGCGCTTTACTTTTTTTCATAAGTCTTTGAAATCTGGCGTGTATTCTACACCGAAGGCACGTCCCTGTTTGGATCAGTCTCCTTTCAAGCGGCTAGCTCAGCTGTGCACGGGCTGGAATGCCTGACTAGATAGTGAAGCCACCCCCAGACCTCCTACCCCTACCCCTACCTCTACCACCCCCCCCCAACTTTGGGCAGTGAATTACCAACGTGTCTTCACCAGAAAGAGCTCAACACAGCGTGCACTGGCCCCTCGGACTTGAGACCTTCCACTCACCCATCCATCCAGGCACCCTTATTTGGAAGTACATCTCTTTTCCCAAAGACTCTGAACCCCATGGACTCTGGCTATGAAGAGGGAGTGTGGGGAGGGGCCGAGACCTATTCCTCTCTCCCCTCTGCTCTTCCAGCTTCCTCCCTCCTATCCCCACGCTGCTGCAGCAGAGCAGTCCTGGGGGAGGACTACTCATGTCCCTTTGCACCCAAACGTCCCCTCACCTCCCTGTTAAAATGCCGGAGGACAGTTCTGCTCCCGAAGTGCAGGCTTGGCGTCTGTCAAGGTGAAGCAGGGTAAGACTGGGCTCAGAGACTAGACTGCAACCTGGGCTTTAGTTCTGTGAAACCAGAGTCACTGCTTAGAGCTGGTGTTGGGTGATGGGGTGGCCTGTTGGGGCCTTTGACATTCATGTATGCTCAGCCTTCACCTCTAGGATGCTACAGAAACAGAGAGAGCAGCTCAGCCTCATCCCAGGGAGTGCTGCCCCACAGGGAGACTGGGCCCCAAACTAACAGTGCAGCTCTAGGAAAGGGGACTCCCTGGGGGAGGGGTGAGAACAGCAAGTTCAAAGAAGGTTGAGGTGGAGCTGGTGATCGGAGCTGATGCCCAGGAGGGCTGGCCACACCTCAGACAATACCCAGCAGAGGTCAGCTCAGGGTGGCTCTTGAATGCTCTCAGACTCCTGCTCTAAACGGCAAGAACTCCAGAGGAACCCCGACTCCAGTGTGGTGTCCTCTGCAAAACCTCCAATTAGATGGAAACACGGCAATTAAATTCGATTTGCCTGGTGTTCGCAGGGGTGTCCACTAATGCTCCAGGGCAGCAGATGTAAGCGTGAGGATCAAGAAACAGCAGACCCCACCTAGAGCAACATGGGAGCCGAGCTGCAGAAAGCCCTAGCACAAAATACTCCTTGGAAATGGTGGCTCAACTCTAACAAATGTACTTTCAAATGCATGACTGAGCTTGTGAGAAAGGAGGGAGCTCCCCAGGGATAAAAACAAAGCCGTAGATGGGAAGCAGGCCAGGAATCAAGAGGGAGGACTGACCTGGGGAGGCAAGGACTACAGGGTCTCAGCACCTAGGCATGGGATTTCACCGGCCCTATCAGGACAAGATATCAGGCTTTGGGGTCCACAAAGCAGGGAGCTGTAAGGGCAGCCCGCCCCCAAGTCAGAGTTACGGTCTTTGTGAAAGGTAGAAGAGGATAAATAATGATACTCACCAAACCCTCTGTTAGAATCACAGAGCAGTTCATCTGCCTCAGCCTGGGCTCAAGATGGACACAGGCTGCCCTGGGAGTTTGGAACCACACACTTAGCTTCGTGGGGCTTCGGGTTTCGATTTATACAATCCCACTGCCCAAGTACTCTAGGGCCTCAAAGCAAGAATTTAAAACAAATACGTCTTCGCCTGGAGACGCCCTTGGGCAGTAACAAATGCAAACACTCACGAGGGCACAATCCCAGGCTGACCAGGGTTCCCACAGACAGACCCTGCAGATGAGCTCACAGAGGAAAATTACAAAGCAGTCACACTGAGAGTCAGTGACACAATCAACAGTAGGCACCGCTCCCCCTCACCCCCACCGCCACCCCCAGGAACTTCACATGACTGATCCAGGAGACAGAGACCACAGAAAAGCTGTGATTAAGATGAACTAATGTTTTGGGAAATAGCAAAAGAATTAAATAGGATGACTAAAGAACAGCTGGACTTCTGGGCAGAGACAGTAGATTAAACACAGGCATCGGTCTCGGTTTCCTCAAGGTACAGTCTTAAAATGGGGGAAAGGAACTTTTCAGATACTAAAATAATAAAGAAAATGGAATATTTCTGAAACTGGAAAGCAAACTGTTGAGTGGGAACCAATGAACAGATGCAAAAACTTGAAGTCCTAAGTCAACAATGAGGAAACACTAGAAAAACAGAATCCCCAAAGGCTCTAGAAGTGAGTACCAGGTACTTCTAGCAACAGAAGTAAAAAAGGCAAACTGAGCCACAGGAGATTTGTTGAAAGACCTTTTCAAGAACAGTTAGCAACCCAGATCTCATCCCACAAAGTGACTGCTTCTATCACATCCCAAAAGAAGACAGATGGCTTATTCCCTGAAGTTGGAAAAATACGAAAACAAAAACATAGAACTCTGCCATGGGGAAGGGCAAGTGCAACACATCTCATGAAGATGGGGTCTTCGCATTGAGTGTCAGTGCTCCCAGCTGGCAACCAGGTTTGGCATGAAGCTCCAGCCAGAAGACTGAAAACTATGCCTCTGCAGATCTGAGATGCCTGGGAGAAAAGACCTAAAGGCAGTGACATCAGGAACTGCCCAGTGAGAGAATACAGCCAGACTATCCCCGGTGGAGGCCTTCGTGGGCAGCCGACTCTGAGCTCCAAGCTTCTGGGCAGCCTCAGTGTACAGCCAAGGATCAGCACACGTGACGGTGACGAAAGAGCCTAACTCAGAGACAAATAATAGATGCAAAGCAAGTTGGAGGGCACAGAAATAGTTATGTAAGGAGAAGAAATGCTCCCCTAATTCTCACTAGAACCTTCAAAGACAAAGTATAGCTCACATTAAACAAGTACAGAATATTATTTAAGGAGAATGTTCTGAACAAAAAGTATCTCTTGGGTAGCGCGAATATAAAGCTGAGTGAAAGGGCTGGAAAGTAAGGTTGCAGATGATGTAATATCCCAGAGAGCAGAGCAAAGAACAGAGCATAGGAGAGGTAGGATGTGTAAAGTAGAGAATCAGTCTGATAGAGGGGAGTTTCAGGTGAAAAAGATAGAGAAAACAGAAGGGGAGTATCATCAAATAACTTATTTGAGTAAATTTTTCTGAATTAAATGTTTCCAGATTGAAAATATCTGCAAAGTAGCCAATAAAATGTATAAGAATATGTGCACCCTATGACACTCCAGTGTGAAATGTTACATTACTGAAAATAAATTTTTAAATATACAAGCACCCAGAGAGGAAAGAACTGAGTTTTATATAAGCCATCATTGATTAAAATGGCAGCAGGTTTATCAATAACACAACTGACGTTAAAGCCATCATGGAACAAAACCCTTCAAAATCCTGAGAAGAAATCCAAAGCTAATATTCCATACCCAGCCAAACTACCCACCAATTGTGAAGCTCAGGTAAATATATTCTGAGAAGTAAATAATCTCAAAAAGCTTAACTTCTGTTTCCTTTCTTAGGAATTCACTAGGGTATGTGAAAACATGGGGGGCAATCAAGAAACAGTTAAGGCATAAAACTAACACAGAAGAGAGACCGAGGAGTCCTTAAACTGGTAAAGAAGGGAGATTCCCACCGGTCTGGAGAGTGACCAGAAGACCCCAGAACAAGCCAGAAGCATCTGTGAAACATGTTTCTAACATGCTGTGATTGGGAAATTAACTGCCGTGCGTGGTTGTGTCAAAAGGCAAAGGGAAGGGTTTGGGATGAACTTGTGACAATGACATAAAATGACGCCAAAAAAAGCACTAGATAATATTAACTACAAGGAAGACAAGACTGTGGAAGAAAAAATTAACTAACTATAGTGTTCCATGTAGTGGAGGGTAAATGGGGGGATTATGTAGTCATAACACTGTAAACTTGCAAGTATGAATTAACTATTTAAAAGAATGTTGGGACAGAATTATGTGTGGATAAGGTAGAGGAAAGGGTATTACTAGAGAAAGTCAGTTCCTTGCCTTCTGTTGTAGAAATTTGGCAGTGCCTGAAACTGAAGGAGGAAAGAGCATATTGTTTAGTGAAGTATAGATAAATTCCAAAAGCAAAACAGTTAAGAGTCAAAGTTGCTTAGCCCTGGGGAAGAAAAAGTGAAGGACTATGAGGAAGAAGGACAGGTTAGGGTTTTTTCATGAAAAGATGTATAGCCTCAGGGCCCTCCCTAGTGGCGCAGCGGGTTAAAGTGCAGCACTGAGAAGCTAAAGCCACTTCCCCATGAGTTCGATCTCTGCCTGCCCGGGAGGAGACCACATGGTGCGGCAGACCTCTCCTGACCCGCCCGCTGCTCCCCTCAGCAGTGGACTTCATCGATCTGCATGTTCTGCTCCCCGCTCTGTCTCTGGTGAATCCTCTCACCCTTCGCATCTCTGGCCTGTACCCCAGTTCTATATGCATAAATAAATAAAAATCTTAAAAAAAAAGATGTATAGCCTCAGCTGATGCTTTAAATTATATGCATGTGTACAAACGAACATTTTAAAAAAGAGAGACAGATATGAGCAATAAATTTCTCGTACACTCTTAAGTGCATGTTGAATTCTCTCCGCTCCATCCGTCTATGAAAGCTTGACCAGTTGACCTGTCCCAACCTATTCTGCAAGGGCTCTGATCAACTCCATCCAGGAACAACCTGACAGCATTTTGGTCTCCTCTCCCCAGGGACTTCCCTGTGCTACTGGTGCTTGAAATGCCAAAGGATCTTCTCAATAACCAGGCTTGTGCAAGATGGTTCCACAAGATTGAGCAGTCGATCGTGATTAACGTCAAGCAGTGTCCAGCTCAATAATGTACCTTCATATAGGTTTTCCTTCTCATCTTCTTCTCTCACTCACTTTCCTGGGATTGTACTCCCTAATTCTTAGTGGCATTTCACTTTTACCCCAATTCTGTCTACTGAGGCACAAGACATTGGCCCTAGAAAGCATACCCTTGGCTTGAGATTTGATGTTAGATTGTTCACTTTATACTTAATAATGAAAGCCTGAATGTTTCCCCTTAAGATCAAGAATACAGTGTCTCCTCTTGCTATTCCTATTTATCACCATAAAAGAATTCCTAGTCAGTGCAATAAGGTAAGAAAATAGGCATACAGCTTGGGGGAAAAGAAATAAATCTGTTTCTATTTACATACAACATGATCATTTAAGTTTAAAAAAACTCATAGGACAAGCAAGAAAACATAAACCTGTTCAGCAAGAAAAGGTAAACCCATGTGTATGTGTATGTGTGTTCCTGTATATTCACAATGAATAACTGGAAGTAGAAATGAAGAAATAGTATGAAAAAAAATACCTGGTATAAATCTGCATGCTGATGCACAGAAAACATTAATGAAAGAAACTTTTAAAATATTTAAATTGATGGAATTGTATACCATGTACATGGATTGGAAGACTCAGTATTGTTAAATCGTCCATTAGAACCACATTGATCTAAAGATTCAACCTTACTGAAAAAACCCTGGGCCCTCCCTAGTGGTGCAGTGGGTTGAAGCACAGCACTGTGAAGCAATCCACACCACTGCAGCATGAGTTTGACTCCCTGCCAGGGAGGTGACCACGTGGTGCGGCAGACCTCTCCTGACCTGCCCACTGCTCCCCTCAGCAGTGCACTTCATGGATCTGCCAGTTCTGCTCCCCAGCTCTCTGGTGAATTCTCTCACCTCCCGCACCTCTGTCCTGTACCCCAGTTCTTGTTTGCATAAATAAATGAATCTCAAAAAAAGCAAAAACAAAAACAAAAACAAAAAAACCAGACATTTTAAATCAACAAGTTGACTTCAAATTTTATATGGAAAAGCAAAAGAGCTAGAAAAATTAAAACAATGTTTTAAAATATCAAAGCTTCAGGACTCACACTACTTGGTTTCAAGGCTTCCCATAAAGTTACAGTAATGAAAGCAGAATTGGTGAAGGGATAGACATACTGCAATGGAACAAAGTAGAGAATTCATAAAAAGAATCCTATAAACATAGCCAATTGACTTTTTAAAAAATAATAGCTTTTTTCAACAAAAAGGGTAAAAAATTAGGCTCTCCCAGGTGCTGCACAGGATTAAAACCCAGAACTATGCAGCAATCGGAGCTGCTGCGTCTCCAGCCAGGGGTGGAGACCTCAGCGGATCCACCTGCTCTGCTCCCCACTCTGTCTCTGGTGGACCCTCGCACTCCCCACGCCTCTGGCCTGCACCTCTCTTCTCGTATGCATAAATAAATAAATGCTTTTTAAAAATTATGCATAAAATAAAAAATGGCAAATTAAAATTCATCCCAAAAGTTAAAACCTTCATTAAAAAAAGAACCTTAAATACTGCAAAGACCTTGTCAAGAGAATGAAAAGCCACAGATTGGAGGAAAACATTTGCAAATCACATATTTATAAATGTGTTCAGTACTTATATTCGTAAGGACTTAAAACTCAACAATAAAAAGACAACTGATACCTGTTGTTAAGTGGACAAGATTCGAGCAGTTACCTCCCAAAAGAAGATGGAAGGCTGTAAATAAGCTGATGAAAAGGTGCTCAGACTCATTTCTTAGTCACTAGTGAAATGTAGATTAAAATCACACTGGGTACCATTGCACAGCTATTAAAATGACTAAATTTTAAAAATAACATCAAGTGCTGTTCAGTAATATACTATGATCAAGTAACATTTATTCTAGTAAGTAAGGGTGATTGAGCAATTATAAAAGATTTTTTTCAAAAATCAACATGGGGTGTCGCTGGTGGCACAAGGGGTTAAAGCGCAGCACTATGAAGCTGTCAGCAGCCACTGCAGCATGAGCTTGATCTCCCACCCAGGTGGTGACCTGCATGGCACAGCAGACCTCTCCTGTCTCACTGCTGCTACTGTCAGGGGTGCATTTTGGTGGGTCTCCCTGTTCTGCTCCCCACTCTGTCTCTGGTGAATCCTCTCACCGCCTGCATCTCTGACCTGTACTCTTGTTCCTCTGTGTATAATAAATAAATCTCTTTTAAAAATAAAAATAAATTAAAAATTAACATAATTCACAATATTAACCAAAAACAGGCCTAAAATAATGTGATCATCTCAGTAAATGCACAAAAGTTAATACTTACTCAGAATAAAAATTCCTGTGACTACAAATAGCCAGGACATTTCTTTAATTTGATAAAATACCACAAACAATACCAAACATGTATTGAATGGCAAAATAATGAAAGTTTTTCTCCAGCGGTAAAAAAGAAGGTAAGACCATTCTCTATCACCACTTCTCGTTTACATTGTAGAGGAGATCCTATTCAGAACAATGAAGAAAACAAAAAGAAATTTTAAGGTTTAACAATAGGAAGGAAGATACTAAAATCATCACTGCTCACATAAACATGATTCTATACATGGAAGACTCAAATTAACTAACAAATAAATTATTAGAATTAGTAATGGTTTTAGTAAGATCTCTAGGCAAAATGTCAAGAAGTCCCTTGTTTTTGTATATACTAGCAATAAACAATTACAAAAGAAAAAATGATCAAACCATTTGTAATACCATCAGAAAATATTAAGTACCTAGAGAAAATGATGGACAAGATCTCTATCCATAAAGCTACAAAATATTATTGAGAAAAATTAAAGATGACCCAAATAAATATAGAGATACACTATGTTCATGGATCAGAAGACTCAGTATAGGAAATGCTTTCCATATTGATCCACAGATTCAATGCAATTCCAATAAAAATTTCAGCAAACATTAGTGGATATTTATAAACTGATTCTAAAATGTATAAAAAGAAATCAAGAGCCAATAATAACCAAAATGATTCTGAAAATAACAAAGTTAAAAGACGCTATCAGGTATTAAGTTTAAAAGTGAAGAAACTAAGAGAATGTGATGTTGGCACAAGAATAGAAAAACATGCCCACAGAATCACTAATATACCTGGCTAAACTGTCACTAAAGAGTGAAAGCAATATGAAACCACCTTCAAACTTACAAAAAGCCAAGTCTTTAATCTCCTGAACTCTTGGTGAAAATAACTTCTAAGGAATATTCTCTGACAAGAAGAAATATAAACCACAAAGAAAGGAAGAGGCATCAAGAATTAAGAATGAGCAAATAAATTAGACAATGGTAATGGTAAATCCAATTATTAGGACAGGTTTAGCTGATCTAACAGATATTAAAAATACTAGTGACTCGCAAAGATAGACTTAAATTTCTTCCGATGTCAGTCTGGGCATAAATAGCTCATATAGCATCTCCAAGGTTTCCAGGGTTCAGGTATTTAAGGTTTGTCTCTTCATAATCCTGATGGTACTTTTGTCTCAAGTTCAAAAGAACTGAACACGGCACCCAACTTGTCAGAAACAGGGGAAGGGCACACTGCTTTGTGTACAAGCATGATCTGTCCATTGCCATGGGCACAAGTCGTCAAGGAAGTCTGGGAATGTAGTCCTTAGCAAGACCCAAATAAAAATCTTATTATGTTGCAAATAGAACAGATATTGTGGAACAACAGCACAACTTTTAACAGCTCTGGCACAACCATGGACTATAAAAACTACATAATCCTAATTAAATGTTTTACATGAAAGACTATAATTAAATCAGAGGGAATAAGTCCAGGCAAAAAAAAAAAAACTTGCTATAAGGAGATGTGTTGAAGTGATAATGTTTGCAAGGTGACAAACAACTCAGTGTCAAGTGTCTGCAAGAGTGAGATTACCATCGAAAACTAAGAGATTCCACCTGGAACACAGCAAATGAAGACAAAGTGTTCCATCGAGATGGAAGATTAAACAAGTGACAATGATAAGCATTAGACTGATATGCTCAGATCTGTCAAATCAGAGTCAGTAGATATACTGCAAACTTACACATTACCTGCCTGTTAAAACCCCAAAGAGTAGACTTGAAATTTTAGACATAAATAACAAAGAATTGACTTCAAGATTTACTATAATGCTGCAGTAACCAGGGCAATGGGATGTTGGCCTATGCACAAATAAATCAACAGAACAGAAGGAAGATTCCAGAAATAGATCCACACAACACTGTTGATTGATTATCAGCAGGGATGCCAGAGTAACAGGACACAGAAGACATCTTTTAACAGTTGGTGCTGGAGCAACTGGAAATCTACTTGGAAAGACAATGAACTTCAACTCTTAACACACACCTTACACAAAAACTATTAACAAGGGTCAGAGATCTAAAATTAAAATATGAAACTGCTAGAAGAAAACACAGGCAAAAATCTTCCCAGTGTTGGGGAATGCAGACATAAAAATAACAAGCTGTCAGAAAATAATTAATAAATTTGATTTCATCAATTAAAAAAAATCTTTTACCCCTCAAAAGACACCACCAAGAGGCCCTCCCTGG
>NW_004567107.1:3625747-3636068 GCF_000260355.1 Condylura cristata | reverse complement strand
TATGCATAAATAAATCTTTAAACACACACACAAAACTAGTAAGCACTTCACACCAACTAGAAAGGCTCAGTGTCAAAAAGCTGATGGTATAGAGGGTTAGAAAGAATGAGGCACAACTACGACTCTCAGACACTACTGATCAGGATATAAAGGGATACAACCACTTTGGGAAGCAATTTGGCAGTTTCTTATAAGGTTAAGCATACCACCTACCCAAGACAAATTAAAACACATCCACACAAAGATTTGCACACAAATATTCATAGCAATAGACACAATTCACAATAGATGTGACCCAGAAACAACCAATGGATAAGCCAATGGTAGCCAGGCCATGGAATATTACACTGCCGTGAAAAGTACTGCACTACATTGACAAACTTCTGACACGCGTGATAACACAGGTAAGTGTGTGAGTAATCATGTTGGATAGAAGTTGCCAGATCCAAAATAGCACCTAGCACATGAGTCCACTTACATGAAATCTGGGAAAAGGCAATATTGACTATCAAGCAAAAATCAATAGCTTGCTATCACTCCAGTGGGGGTCACATAGATATATTAGTTTGTCCAAACTCATCAAATTTGGATGCATATTATATGGTAATGACATGTTGATACAACTGGTATTTTTAAAAAAATAGTAACAAGCAGGAGGAATTCATAGGACAGAGAAGCGCTGTTCTTGTGTTTGTCTTCTACTGGAGGAATACCATAGTTGTGAAAATGGAAAAATAAGAATGAGTATCTGATCACGTGTTGCTTAATCACTGGGCTATGTTCTGAGCGACATCTCCTGATGTCCTGTCTGGAGGTCATGGGAATGTATAAGGATGCCACCACTGGGAGATACCATGACTTTGCTATGATTACCATGTCCCTAGGCAATAGGAATTTGGGGAGTACCATCATCAATGCGGTTCATTATTGGCAAAATGTCTTTCTGCACACAGGAGGACATGTGCTCCAGCAGCCCCTGAAATGTGACCAGTCTGAGCTGAGATGTGATGTCAGTGCAAAACCCAGGCCAGATTTCAAGGTTTATCACAGAAAATTGAAAGCTATTCCAGTCACAAGGTTAGCTAAGTGGTTATCTTTTTAAATATTATTTTTAGGGCCTTCCTGGTGATGCAAGGGGTTAAAGTGCAGCACAACGAAGCTATTGCAACAAATACAGCAGTTTAGATCCCGGCCAGGGAGTGACCCAGATGGTAAAGCAGACGGCTCCTCTCTCCTCGCTGCTCCCTCAGTAGTGTATTTCAGTGGACCTGCCTGTTCTGCTCCCCACCCTCTCTGGTGTACTCCTGTCACTCCCCATACCTCTGGCCTGTACCCCAGTTCTTGTGCACATAAATAAATAAATATTTTTAAAAATAAATAAATACTATTTGTAATAAATGATACGCAGTAAAACGTATTACTAAAATTCATCTCACCTGGCTCTCTTTACTTTTCAATGTGGCTACTAGAAAATTTTCAATTGCCCATGTGATACACCTCGCTAGTGGTGACAGCTTTAGACTTTGTATGAAAACATCTCTCTAGGTATCATGACAAAAATGGATGGGCCACCAGCTAACCAAGAGAAATACAGTGTTTCCAAACGCGAAACAGCAGACCACATCTAGCTTGGCTTCCAAAATCAAACAAAAGAGGAGAATCAAGAAAGCTATAAGCTTAATAGATGACAGAACACGAGAAGTAATCATTTTAAAAGGTAAGGTAAACAGAACAAGGACATGAAATGGTGGAAGTGAAGCCTAAATATATCAACAGTCATTATAAATGCAAATTGATTCATTTGTCTCTTAAAAGACAGAGAGTGTCATAGCAGATCAAAACAAACAAAACAAAACAAAATAGCATGCTGGCGAGATAAACGCTCTCCAGCAAAGAAAAGGGAAAGGCTGAGCAGCGAAAGAGCAGAGTGCACGGGCAGACACTGACCAAGTGCGACTGTGACTGTTGTGTTAATTACATAATAGTACTATTGTAACTGGGGGTCCCCAGGAAAAGGGGAAGTTCCAGGTTCCCTGCCCCACCCAGAAGGAGGGTGGAGCTGAAGAGAGGAAAAAGAAGGAAGCAGGGTGGAGAGCCAGAAGGAGACCTGAGGAAGCCACACGGAGCCGCAAGCATGTGATGGAGAAACCAGGCTTGTTTCCTGGCCCTGGACTGGTTAAGGCAGACGTGGGTGAGAGACCCGTGGGGAGGTGACTGGGGCAGTGTTTATACTGATTTTGATGTTGCTCTTTCCCTCCCAGACTTGTCTGGCCATTTCTGACCCTTTTCCATGGGTCCCGGCACAAGGTGCTTTAGTCTCGTGGCGGCTCTCAGGCCTCGCTTTGGGCCAGTCCCTTTTGGGCTGACTTTTGCCCACGAGGGGATGGGTCACTTCAGGTGTTTTAGACATTATATCCTTTGTGTTCCATATTGTGTACTCACTGCATTAAAGTCCCTTTTCATTAAAGTTTTATATGTTTTGTCTTGACACGACGGATGGCAGAACCCACTTCGAGCAGGCAGGTTTGGGGTTCAGGGGTGCTCCTCCTTCCCTGTCCTCTAACAGATTTGGCATCAGCCTGTAACACTATCAGGCCAGACATACCTGAGGCCGAAAAATATTACTAGAAGTAAAGGGAACACGGAGGATGACTAAGGTAACAAGCCACCAAAAGATACGACAAGTAAGTAAGCTTTTTATATCTCATGACATTGCCTCAAAAAAGGAAAGCAAAAACTGGAAAATGACTTCCTCAAAATTGAGAAATCCACAGAGGGAAGTCAGGATTTCACATTCCCCAGAAACAGATCAGAGAACGCTGACAAGATTCTCATCTGCCCGCTGCTCCCTCCAGCAGAGTATTTCAGTGGGTCCACCTGTTCTGCTCCCCACTCTGTCTCTGGAAAGTTCCCTCAGTCTGCACCTCCAGCAGCTCTTTCACGCCAAAATAAAAAACCAGCAAGATATGAAAAATTCTGATAACAGAATGAGAAAGTGTGGTGTGGTGAGTCCTATTGGAACTTACAACAACCTATATACCTGTCCCCACGAAGAACCCCATGTGCGTGTGGCTGTATGCGGATGTCCGGGCTTTTGGAAGGTGATTCGTTTAAATGAAGTCCTTAGGGAGAGTCCTAATTTGATCTGACTGGTTTCCTCATCAGAGGAGGGCACTGGGACATAGAGACACCCCCCCACCCCCACCGTTGCCAGACACGGGAGCGGCCAGGTGGCGGCCCCGTGAGAAGACCACCATCTGCGAGTCACTCAGACTCAGGAGGACACAGTCCCTCACACCTTGACCTTGGGCTCCCAGCCTGCACAACCCTGAGACAGTGAGCTTGCGTTGTTTCAGCCAGCCAGCCTGTGGGATTTGTTGTGTCAACCCTAATGGGCTCATACAGCCCACAACTGTCAAGAACACCGGGAACGTTTATAAAAACTGACCTTGCATCGGGTCCATAAATGAAAGTCTAGGCAACGTCAGAGAGGGTGTAGAGACTGTGTTCTCTGCTCACAGTGCAGCAAAATTAAAAGCTTGGTGACCATGACAGGCCACTTAAAAGCATTGAGTGCTACTGTCAACCCAGTAGATGCAGGGGTACTTCCCGAAGCCCCTAGCGTGTGCCTAGAGTTGGCCATCATGCCAACCTCTATATACACGATGTTTTCCCCACACACACAACTGCCGGTAGTAAGGTTAAATTTACGAATTAGGCAGTGACAAAGGCCAACAATTACTACTAATGAAACAGACCACTTATAAGAATATACTATAATTGCTACAGGGCAACCCCAAAGGGAGATGGGGTGGTCTGGGCATGAGTCCTCCCTTGAGTGCTCAGAAAGGCACAGAATAAGGCACGCGGCACTGTAAGTGAGCAGCAGCGGCTTCAGGGGAGTTCGATCCCCGCCCGGAGGGGACACACCCGCTGCTCCCTTCAGCAATGTACTTTGACAATCTGTCTGTTCTGCTCCCCACTCACTCTGGTGAAGCCTCTCACCGCTCCTGCACCTCTGGCTTGTACCCCAGTTTTGTGTGCAAAAATAAATAAAGCTTTTTAAAAAAAAAAAAAAAAAGGTGGACCCTCCCTGGTGGCGCAGCGGGTTACAGCATAGCACTAAGAAGCTAAAGCCGCCGCTTGCGCATGAGTTCGATCCCCACCTGCCCCGAGGTGACCCACGTGGCGCCGCAGACTCTCCTGATCTGCCCGCTGCTTCCCTCAGCAGTGTACTTCGTCTATCTGCCTGTTCTGTTCCCCACTCTGTCTCTGGTGAATCCTTTCACCGCCCCTGCACCTCTGGCCTGTACCCCAGTTCTGTAATGCATAAATAAATAAATCTTAAAAACAAAAACAAAAACAAAAAAGGCCCAGAAAAAGACCCAGAGGCAGACACACATAGAAAAGTTAATAAACGGCTTATTTATTGATAAGAGAATTGAAAGAGGGAACACAGTGAGCCGTATCAGTGGGTTCGCACAACCTACTGGTAATCCTGCCTGAGCTGGGCCCCCCTCCCCTTCAGGCTGAAGATAAAACCGGGTTCCCCGGCCATCACAGCCCCCCTTTCTGTAAAACATGGCTCAAACTCCACCTGCGGCTCCCAGCAATTCCCTTCAGGAAGTGAAGTCATGGCAGATCCAAGGCATTGTGGGAGTTGTAGTCCTAGGTGCCTGGGATCTCTTTGGCTGGAGGTGGGCGTGGAGTCGATAAAACACTAGTGGGTGGCGTTCACTCAAGGTATACTGCGCCACCAACAAAATAAGTTAGGTGACTGTGTTTTCTCTCTCTCTCAAAGTATCTTCTTGTGGGCAATACCCCAGCTGACCCCTGAAAATTGAAAGTAAAACTGCAAATTTGTTGGACCCCTAAAAAACACCCTCAGCTATCTTATAGGATCAAAAAGAAATTGTTAATAGGAACGTTTATTTCCTAGTCCAGATATTTCCTTCCATCTGGTGGGAGCTGAGTTTAAGTAACACTCCCAGCCCCTCTCCGCCCCATTTTTCATCTGTCCCTGGCAGGAGGAGTGATAGCTGATTGGCCAAGGTGGGGGAATAAAATGGACTGGCCTGGCTTACTCCCTTTCTCTTCTTGGGTGTTGGTCACTCTCAGCTCCACACCTGCTCCCACAGCATCACAGTGACCAGGGGTTAAGGCTGTCAACGCCCCATTTTCAGTGTCAGGAAACCCACTTGGCTGTCACACCTCAGTCTCCAACCTTAGCTTTATCAATTTAAAAAGAAAAATAAATGTTTCCCCCACTCTTACTCTGTCTCCTACGCTGTTTTCTCTCTCAGTTCAAAATTCAGAAGAGGAAGGTTATTTACTGAGTCCCCCTCAAAGACATCAATAGAAACCACAAAGGGAATTATGAAATATTTGGTGCTGAGGATAAAGAGATAAATACGAAATGAAATTTGTAGGATGCAACTAAAATGACACTTACAGAGAAATATACACTCGTAAGTGCATTTACTTTAAAACAAGAATGACTTAAACACACGTGAGGAAAACCTTTCAACTAACTTCAGAAGCTGGGTAAAGAAGAGGCCGTGGAGGGAGTGAGCGTGAAAAGGAAAAGGAAATCAACACGCACAGAAACACCAGCAAAGTCAAAGCCGGTTCTTTGGATTCTTGGAAAAGACAGTGAAATGGACAAACACCTGGGAAGATTAAGCAAGGAAAGGAACCGGACATGACCGCCAGTGCTGAGAGCGAAATGACGCTGAGATGACAGGGCTCGCGCCGTGAGCGCCTGTGAGGACGCTGTGAGCAGCATCATACCGCCATACCGAAGCTATGAAACGGAGAATCCCTCAAAAAAGAGAGATGGTCGACGTTCACTCTATAACAACTAAGGAAAACAAGTCAGTACTTCAAGAGCGCTCCTCTCCGCCTTCCCACAGAAACCCCATAGGCAGTGGGGCAAAGAAAGCCGAGGAACAGAGATCTGGAAGAACTGGGAGCTCCCAAGCCAGCCCCCACTGGGCTGCTCCATCCTGCCCCGGCCACTCTGGGTTCACAGGTCAACGGTCCCCTTTGTCTCTTAAGCAGGTTCTGTCGGTTTGTGTAACCCAAATGCGACAGAGCCCCCACACATCCCTGTCACTTCTAAGTCCTGGAAGCTTCGAGAAATAGCGCAGTCCTGCCTTTCACACACTCCTTAAAACTCCTCTTTCCACACCGGCGCTTCAAAATCCCACACACGTGGCCACGGCTGAAAGCAAGCTGCCCTTCCCCCGCCACTCCCACGCATGACCACCACTTCCTCGTCTACCACATTCTTGTCCACCACGTCCTCGCACGGGTTGGTCCTGCTATTGCTTCCTCTGTGCACATCAGGTCATTCCTGAAGGGGGGCCCTGCTCTGTTCCAGGATGGTCACAAGATCAGAGACCTCTGAGCCAACCCGGAAGAAATTCTGATGAAGACTTTCAACCCAGTGATGGGTCAACCCCCGCCTGACCTGCCGTCTATGCTACGGGATGGTCCTGGACACCCGGTACTGTTACAGGGTAGCCAAGAGTGGACTAGGCCTCCTGTCTGTCACTGGCGCTCCCAACTCAGTTATACCGCAGGTACACACAAAAGGGTCAATAACGCGTTTATTTACAAAAGGGGAAAGGAATAGGAAACACCCCAGGGAAAGAGAGCGGGATACAAAGTAACTGGAGTACCTTACCCCCTGGGCTGACTGAAAACACCGAGTCACACAGTCAGGACAGCCGTTTCCCCAGCAAGAGAGAGAGAGAGATGCATTTTGCACCCTATTTATCCCCCAAATGTCCCAGAATTCCTGCTAGCTCCGCCCCTGGGTCCTCGCAGTTCTCTCCCTGGTACTGCTGGGAGTTGTAGTTTCCAATCCCTGGAGTAGGGGGTAGAGTCCAGAAAGCTGGAGTAGGGGGTGGAGTGCATAAGACTCTGCAGAGTTCTTTTAGGACAGCCTTCTCCTCAACAATACAACACAGAGCTTGGCCCAGCAGCGCCTGCCCCAGGACAGTCTCCTCAAGAAGAATCAAAGACAGGAGGCCAGACACACCAGGAGGTCATCAAGTTAAGAGTTTGAAAAGAACCCTCTCTTTTCAAACCAGAAGTGACAAAGGGAAGACAGGCGTCCAGGCTACTGCTGATCCAGAACTTTCCTCCTGGAAGAGTCTGGCATGCATCATCCTTTGTAAGCTCCCTGCGTGGAAAGAGCAAGAGGACAGAGGATGTCCAAGACCAGGGACCCTGTCTGCATCCTCAGAATGGACAGCCTCAGTCTCCCCGTAACTCTGCGGAAGAGTCTTCCCTAAGGCGCTGGGCACCTAGTCGGAGCGCCCTGGCAGCAGGGGTTAAACCACAATCAGCAAACCCGTCCAGTAAACACATTTCAGTCAATGATAACTATTTAATTGGATCTTAATTAATTAATGTTCACAGAGCATTTAAGATGCTGGGGTGAATGGCCCGCTGAAAGAGACGAGTGCTATTATTTTATTAGCAGTGGTATTTTAAGGCATTAGAATTCATAGGTGTGATAGAGGCTGGAAGATGAAATTCACTGACAGTGAACATGAAAAATTAGCGCCCTTGTACGACCCCACCTCTCTCCACGCTCCTTTCTGCCTTCCTCTTTCCAAACAACATCTCCAGTCTGATAGAACCGTCCAGTGGGAACCCAGCTCTCAACGACTCAGAACAATCTGACTTCTGCTGAGAGCTAGACCCAGGGCTAGGCGGGGAGCTGGGTGGGGGAGGAGGGCTGTAGACCTGCTTCTCCACCGAGGCCCAGTCCCTGCCCACACAGACAGGGAGCCCGGGAATCCCGGTTGAGAAGCGAGTACATGATGTTAGGCTCAATCAGAATGGTGGCCCCAAACCTTGGTATTAGGGTCACAGTCCATTGGGTGCTCAGTTTCTTGGGCTGAAGGAGCTAGAGAGATGAGAAAGACTCTTGCTTTGCAGGTGCAAAACTGAGAAGTTTCTGGGTTGTTGGGGGAGGGGAGGAGGAACAAGAGAAGCAGGCAGGGACAGGGAGTTTCCTCTAAGCCCATCTAATGAGCTGGAGTAGCAATGGAGACCCTTCCTCCCTAGGCACCCCAAGCCCCTTCATTCCTCTGATCCTCCCCATCACCCCTCTTAGGGGTGGGGGGCAAGTCAGTTTTGGGCTTTGGGGAGAGGCTGTGACTGACCTTCGGTTGCATTCTTATGCCCATACACCCTGTTCCTGTCCCTCTCCACCCTTGGGGGAGTCCAGTTGCCAGGGGGCCAAGAGAGCTGCCTGGGGTCATGGCAGACACCCCGCTCTCCCGTCAGAAGTCAGCACCTCCCCCGGAAGGGGCGGGCGTGCGGCCCCAGATGACCCTTCAGGGGCTGACCAGGAGTCCAGCTTCCACTGGGCCGGAGTCTTTGCAGGACAAGGAATTTAGGATCCCAGGGGCTCTGAGAACCGCCCCCCTTTGTTGTGGACTCAGTGCCTTAGCATCATGACCGTGGGCAAGTCCCCCCAGCCTTCCTTCCACAAAACAGACACCTTCCAGAGCAGCCTGGTGGCTAGAGCAGGTTTTCAGCCAGTCCTCCTCATGATGGCTCCGCCGAGGGGGTTCACAGCCCTTAAGAATCCAGACCCCAGGCCCTCCCTGGGGGAGCAGCGGTTAAAGCACAACACTAAGAAGCTAAAGCCACCTCAGCACGAGTTTGATCCCTGACCTGAGGTGACCACATGGTACGGCAGACCTCTCCTGACCCGCCCGCTGCTCCCCTCAGCAGTGTACTTCCCAGTCTGCCTGTTCTGCTCCCCACTCTGTCTCTGGTGAATCCTCTCACCCCTTGCACCTTTGGCCTGTACCCCAGCTGTGTATGCAGAAATAAATAAATCTTTGAAAAAGATTTCTTTTTCTGGGTCCAGCTTCACCAACACCTAAGGTGCACAGGCCACTTAGGAGCTGTGACCTTCAGCTCCTCATCTGCCAAAATCTAAATGAACACTACTTGCTCCCTAGGACCGCAGGGCCACCCCTGTGAGCCGGGCGCCCAGGAAGGGCTGGTCAATGCCAACTGTCACTCAGTGTCTGGCAAGGGTCCCAGTGGCCGTAAGGGACTCACCAGCACTCAATCCAGCTGGGCTCCTCTGCTTCCAGGCCAGGCCTTGAGGCTCCCCGAAAAGCACAAAGAGTATGACCCTAAGTTCACCCCCACTTGCTTAGGACACGGGCTCTGGACATCCTGTGGGCCCAAACCTTCTGCAAAGGCCTGAATCTTCTCCAGCGGGGACCTGCACGCAGGGAAGCAGCCTTTGGCCTGTCCACAGGGAAGCGGCCACTGGCTGGCCCAGCCTGGTGAGGGAGGTGCCAGGTGAGGGTGAGGGTGGTGAGACACCGGGAGCCAGGCAGCCAGGCTCCCCAAGGCTGAGGTAAATAAAGAACTTGACCTTGGTTGGCACAAGTATCCTGGGGCACAGGCGGGGGTGACTCATGCCCTGCCCCTTTATGCTTGTAACCACAGTGCCAGGGTACCCCTGCCAGCCGCACCCCATTCAGCCTGCCTTCTGACCTTTGCTGAGTTTCCTTCCTTACAGCTGTGAAATGTCCCACTGACTGGGGGCAGCCCCGCCCTGTATGGGCAGCGACCCATGATCCCTCCTGAAGGCCATTCAGCCACGCCCTGGAGGTAGCTCTTATGCGCCCTCTGCCCATCTAACAGCTGGGCACACCGGGCTGAGTAACTTGCCCAAGGACACCCACTGCCAGGCAGTGGAAGGGATGTATTTGGATTCAAATCTGGGGGCTCCGGGTCCAATGTCAACCTCCTCTCCCTGCCTCCATTCTGGGGCCGGAGTGGAGGCTCCCCCAGAGCCTGGCAGCTACTGGTTTTGCCCACTGCCTCCGAGGCACCCCAACCTGGGGCCCAGGCACCCCTGAGGGTCTGCTGAGGAAGCCCCTTCAGTGTGCGGAAAGACAGAAGGGAGGAGAGGGGAAGGAGGGGGTACGGGTGAAGGGGGGGCACGTAAAACAGACGTGAGCCCAGGTGCTGGGGAGTTTCGACAGTCCACTCCACCCCGGACGCCGGACAGGACTGAGGAGCCTCAGATGGCCTGTGAGCAGCGAAGCCCACAGGCGCAGGAGAGGCCACCGCTCACCCCAGGGGGTCGGGTGCGGGTGCGGGAGCTCCTGCCTAGTCCCAGGAGGGGAGCTGAGCCCACGTCGAGGGGAGCCGTCGAGGGGAGGCCCCCACGGCAGCCCCTTCCCGCGGGGGGCGAACGCGCTCCGCCAGGTGGGCCGGTCACAGCCGGCCTCGCAGGGCGAAGGCAACGTCGCGGGAAGCGCGGGCCCCT
>NW_004567107.1:3612470-3625357 GCF_000260355.1 Condylura cristata | reverse complement strand
CCTTTCGGCAGGCCCCGCCTCCGCCAGGAAGCCGCGCGCGGTTGCCAGGAACGCGGCGCGGCGCGCGGAGCTGGAAGGCGGCCCGTTAATCAGCGGCGGCTGACAGAAATCAGACAGCCCGGCCGGCCGCCGGCCTCGGCCCCGCTCCCTCCCGGCGCCTCCGCGCCTCGCTCGCGGCGCGCCCGCTCTTTGTTCCCCCGGCTCGCCCCGATGTTCCCTCCGAGGCCGAGCCTCTCCATCAACGCCCCTTCTCTCTGCCTCTCGCCTCCTCTCTCCTTTCCCTCTCCTGGCTCCGCGCTTCCCGCGCTCCCCCCTCCCGCCAGATCGCCTCCTGCTCGCTTCCCTTCCTTCTCCTGGAGCGCAGAAAGTAAAAGAAAAAGGGTTCGTTTCTCCCCGTTCCTCGCCCGCCCGTGGGGAGGCGGAGGCTGGGCCGCCCGCCCGTGAGCCTCCGGTAATCTGCCGGCTCCCAGGGACGGCAGCGACCTTCTCCCCACACTCAGATCTTAAGCTGAGCTGCGTGGATGACCTTGAGGTGGGCGCGGGAGGGGCGTGAAACCCCTGAAATCACCCCGCGTACTTTGGGTCCATGTACCGGGCTGGACCCAAAGGTTTCCTGGGTTTGTGTGACGAGTCACGTTAAAAGCAGCGACCCAGAGATGCTTCTGCGCATCAGATTAACTAACCCGCAGTAGGCATGGACGCCGGGAGGGGTGGGAGGCCTGCGTGGGTGGGAGGCCGCTCTGAGCTCTGGAGGGGCCCTCACGGCAGGTGAGCCACACTCACAGCTGACAGGCCTTGAACGGCGGCGGCCAAGGGGCCAGGGGTATCCCTGAGGACCTCACAGGGCGCCTGCCCGCCAGCCTGCACCCAGCCCCCCCCACTCCCAGCCGGGTCTCACCGGGTCCCCTTCCGATTCTGCACATACTACACGGTTAAAGGGATTCAAAGCTTGCATGGGGGTGGGGATCCCCACCTCAGTCCACACCCCCTGTCTCTGGGGCAGGAGGGCTCAGTGACCCACAGGAAGGTCAGCGCTGTGCGGACAGCAGGGTCTGCCCATGTGTTGGAAGGCTGCTAGCCCCGCCCTGGCCAAAGTGGTTCAGGCAGGTGTCTTCCAGCCCCTCCTCCTGCGGGCTGATTCTGGGGGTCCACCCCTGGGGAGTG
The DNA here is from genome assembly GCF_000260355.1 of Condylura cristata. NCBI lineage: Eukaryota > Metazoa > Chordata > Mammalia > Eulipotyphla > Talpidae > Condylura > Condylura cristata. The sequence continues at coordinate 3,624,193 of NW_004567107.1, read as the reverse complement.
TGGCCCTTATGAAGCTCACAGTCTGGTGGAGAAGAGAGGACAGACACACACATGCACCAGTGAACTAAAACTAGCCAGTGGCGGGGCTGGGATGGAACATGCTGGTCAGTGAGACAGACCGCCCCAGGCGGCAAGGGGGTGTTGGGTAGGAGCTCGTTGGACAAGGGCACTCAGGAGTGTCCCCCCAACCTCTTGGGGGGGGGGCTTTCAGGTGGAGGCCTGGAGGCAGAGGAGCAGATCCCTAAAGACCTGGAAGGAGGCCTCGGCAGGGAGAGCATCTCTGGACACTGCCCGGCTCAGGGCTCCCTCCCTGCAGACCCCATACCAGCCCCTGGCAGATCAGAGCCTCAGATGCCTCCTGCGTGGGGTTGCCCAGTTAGGACTGGTGAAGCAGGCCCTGGTCTAAACAGGAGGCCTACTCCCAGTCCTGTCCCTGCTGCTCCAAAGTGGGGTGGCCTTGGGTGACGGCTTCTCTGGGCCTCAGTCTCCCACCAAGAGGCGGCAAAGGGGTTCTGCTCCTCCCAACGCCTGCAAGAACAGCCTCCAGCTCCTACCTGCTCGGCTGGGATGCTGGCACCAGAGAGGCAGAATGCCCCAGGGTGGGGTACCCACGCCGAGCCCAGCCCCCGGGAGGAGGGGGCTCAAGTCGGAGCTTAACTTCCAGCTGCACTAGCATCAGCCATATTCAGGCTTACTGTCTGGCCTCCTGTCTGTAAAATAGGAGTGACTCGAACAGCACTTTCTCCGTCATTGACTGGGTTGGAAAGATCTAGAAAGAGCAGCAAGGGCCCTGCTAAGCCTTTTTTACTGTATCCTGGGGCTGTGGAAAGTTGGGACAAGGCACGGGTGAGCTGAACCTCACAGGACAAAGCGCTGGTCAAGGAAAGAGAGTGGCAGCCTTAGGTCCACGCGGCCAGTCGGCTGGACGATGGTGTCCTCAGTGGGGGTGCTTCGGCCTGTGAGGGACACAGGTTGGAAATATAACCAGGAGGCAGAGGGGCCTCTCCAGCCACAGGCCCGCCGCCCTCCCCTTCTGAGTGACCACTCCTGGTTTCCAGCAGGTGCTGGTGCTGACTGGCTGAGAACAGAGCTGGTGAACCAAGCCAAGCCCACCCATACGCAAAGGGCTAATGGTTGCAATGAAATGAAGGATGTGGAAATGGGAAGACTTTGCGGGATGATCTAGAAGGGCCTGACATAATCTCAAGAAGAGGAAGGTCCTTAGAAGAGGAAGGTGGAAGGAGATTAGAGACAGAAGAGGAAAGGGCGACAGGAGGGGAGAGGCAGAGACTGGGTGCAGCCACCAGCCAAGGAGTGCCAGCATGCCGGCGGCCTCCAGCGGGCAGTTGGGGCAGACTCTTGTGGGGTCCGTGAGGCCCAGTTTGGCTCCGGAACTGTGAGAGAAATGCGATCCTGCTGTTTTAAGCTCCGTTTGTGGTGGTTACCCCAGGCCTAGGAAAGGAAGAGGAGTGGTCATGGACAGATGACGCCCTCCAGGAACTGGCTGGACTCGAAGCACCAGGCAAGCACCAGGCAGATGCTCCCTCCCCTCCTCCCCCTGCAGGGCCTGGACACAGCAGTGATGAGCACCGGTCAGCTGGTCCTGCCAGGTCAGGGCAGTGTCCCCCCCCCCCCCCCCGGACTGTGAGAACCCAGTCCTGCGGACACCCCAGGCCCCAGGCCAGTCTGGCCCGCAGCTCTCCTGGGAGGCCTGCTGTCATTTCTTGTCCCCTTCCTAAGCGCTCCCGTGTGGCCAGCCGCCCAGGGAGGCGCGGCCAATTAGGGGGTGCTGTGTGCCCTGGCCTCGCCCCTCCCTCCCTGGGCCTCCAGCCTTCTGCCTCCACCCCAGCAGGCACACACCCACCTGGCTGCTCTTAGCACTCTCTCCTGGGGCGCATCCTACCCAGTTCAAAGCAGGGCTCCAGGCGCCCTGCTGTGTCACCTGTCTGCTGCTGTTCCCTGCCGGCTGGGCTCACCCAGCACACTCTGCGCCCAGGCTTAAGGCAACTTTGCAAGTAAGAATGTTGGTCTCCCAGCGCAGGAAAGACTGACAGCTCAAGGTCAAGCTCCTTCGCCAGCCTGGGCTAGACCCCAGCCTGGGCTAGACCCCGGCTATAGTTCCCCGTCCGCACCATCACTTCTCCCTGGACCTCCGTGGCTCCCCATTGCCGGGGCAGAGGTTTCCAGCCTGCCCTTCCAGCGGGGACTTCCCTACACCTGTGTTTATAAAACAGAGCAGCTCAAGTTGAAGCAGGAGCCAGGGCTTGGCTGGTCCCTGCCCCACCCTGCAAACCATCCACCAACAGATAAGAAAGATGCGCCGTGGCCTGGCCCCCGAGCACAGGTAGCGGGGACCTGCACCTGTGTGCCATGAGGGGTGAGCCGGAAGCCCACCCCGCCGGATGGCCGGCACCACCCGCCACGCCCCGTGGCAGGCCCAGGCTGTGGGGCCACGCGCCCCTGAAGTGCCCCACGTCATTTAGCCAAAGGCACCTGCCAGCACAGCCTCGGAGGTCGGAGGTCGGAGGTCGGAGGTCGGCCTGTTCTTCAATGTATCATCTCCTTGTAACATCGATGGGCGGAACCCAGGCCCGTGTGGCAGAAGCACGGTGCAAGGATCTGGCTTCCTGTGTGTCATGGCACCCAGAGCCATGGCTGCAAAGAGACCGTCCACACAGGGAGAATTCGTAGGTCGGGGTGAGGCGGCCGCCAGCGACAAGACCAGCCCAGGAGCCCTGAAGAGTGAAACCTGCGTGATGGACCACAGGAGGGACCTGGAGATCTACTAGAAGATGGCTATTTAAAAGATTTATTTATTTATGCACACAAGAACTGAGGTGCAGGCCAGAATGTGGGTTTGCAGGGTTCACCAGAGACAGAGTGGGGAGCAGGACAGGCGGATGTACTGAAACACACTGCTGAGGGGAGCCGGCACCCCAGGATGGAACTCTGAGACAGCTCTGCAGTGCTGCCTTTAACCCCTTACACCACCAGGGAGGCCGTAGAAGGCGACATTTAAGCTGAGACCTGCCATGAGGACCGTGGCGCAGGGGAGGGACAGAGTGGCCACACCAGGCCAGCTGGCGCCAAAGCCCCAGGGTCTCTGCTCTCCCCCTTGAGAACCAAAGGGTGAACTTCTGTTCCCTCAAGTCTCTCCCTCCTGACAAAATACAGGCTCATGTTCACAGATGCATCAGAGACCCAGGCCAGAAACACTACAGTGGCCATGGCAGGTGAAGGACCAGGCAGCGGGAAAGGGCAGCTGCTGACACCACAACGTGGCCACCCCCAGCACACCCTGCCACGGCAGTGGCCACTGCGAGGAGAGGCTAAAGCCTGGTGGTGGTGGTCGGCCCCTAGCTGCCTGAAGGCGGCAGGACTGGCCAGGTGGCGGTCACTCTAGGACGCAAGCGTGAGGAGCCTGGAGGTGGACACGTGGGCCTGGAGCAGGGGCTCAGGCGCAGGACCTCAAGAAGACCCAGAAAATGGGATTCCAGGCAGTTTGCCTGTGACAGAAGCCACCCCCTCGGCCTCAGGGTCCACTCTGCCGCAGGGCAGGGCGTGAGGCCCGAGCCCCCCACTAGAGTGCTCGAACCAGTCTCCCCCTCCGTCCCCTCCCCCCTCTCCCCTCCTGGCAGGGACTGGAGGGGATTCCAGGGTGGGGACTGGGTGGACTCAGAAACCAGCCTTCTGGAATGTTCCCTGTCAGGCTGTGAAGGGCCAGCTCTCTCAGAGCAGCTAGGCTGTAACCTGAGCCTCTGGTTAAGCGGATTTCTCGGGCAGGACCCCCTCTCGTTATGGAATGCAGCTTGGGGGTGGGGGTGGAGCCGGGAAGGGGCAACAAAGGGTGAAACTGCTTTGAAATTCAGCTTCCTGCCCCCCCTTACCCCCCCACCTCGCCCTGAACAAACCAGGCTCCTGCCTGCGCCTGCCGGTGGGGTGGAAGGACTGTCTGAGGTCTCCACTAAAGACTTCACAGGGGTGCAGTTCCTACCCTCCCACACCCCATCTCTCTGGCCCAGCTGTACCCCTCTGCAGCCTGAACCCCATCTTTGGCTCCCACTGGGCCCCAGCAAGAGGCCTAGTGCTCCCCCAACTTGTGTCTGGATCCCCCACAGGATCCAGATTGGGTCCACGGGTGAGAAGCCCAGCTGACCAGACCCATAGGGCGCCCCTACTCCCCCCTTCCCCAGGCTGCCTCTGAGGCCAAGACGGAGGCCTTGGGGTGCCAGGACCAGCCTGGGGGGAACTGAGCCGCTCACTCCTGCCCTTACCCACCCTCTAGGGCTGGGGGCTGGGCCAGGCTGGGCAGCGCCCCTCCCCCACCCCGTGGACGCCTTCTGGATGAGCTCTGCTGGCTGCTTGCCTCCAGCACGAAAATAGGGGAGCAGGCATTAGTGATGTCCCAGCTCCTCTCCTCCTTCCAGCTATCCTGAGGGGAGGAAGGGGGAGCTGAGGGGTAGGGGGAAAGAGGGAAAAAGTTGGGAAGCAGGGTCCCGGTGAGACCTCATGGGGAGACAGGGCTTTGGAAGCGGCCAGTCATCCCGTGGGTATAAAGCGGGGTACCAGCCAGCAGCACACTTGTCCCCCAGAGCCTCCAGGCCAGTCCTAACAACCAAAATCCCTGACAGCCTTGGCCCCGCACCCTCCAGAGACCCCAGGTGGTCTGGCCTGGCTCTGCAGGGCTCTGCCTGTCTCTCCCCTCTCCTCCCTGCCCGCCAAGAGAGCGCCTGTGCTCCCCGCCTCCCCCCACCCAATTCCCAGGCCAGCCAGAGCACAGACACCCCAAGCCAAGCCCCCTCTCCCCTGCTGGGGCCAGGCCCTCCAGCCCCTTCCCACTGACAGCTCACCAAGGCATCCTGAGGGCAGGCCTGATAAGGGCCCTCGCAGGAAACCCCCAGTGTGACAGGAGAGCAGAGGCCAAAGCTGATGTCGTTTTGTTTTTTTGAGTTGGGGGGTCCTTGGGCTCACTCTGGGAAAGGTATCCCCAGAGGTCCCCTTTCAGTGGCACAAGGCGAGTTCCCCAGGTGAGTTTCTCAGGAGACAGACTCAGTTATACTTGCAGAGCAGGTTCATGAGGGAACAGGACCGAGGAGTAAGGGACACTTGCCTAGGCAAGTGGGCAGAGAGAGCTGCCCCGGAAGGGACAAGTTTGCAGAGAGAGGCCTGCGTGGTCCAGGCGGGCGGCCTTAGGAGAGCGGCCCCTGCTGAGGGGTCCGGGCAGAGAAGCCCCCGCGTGGTGCAGGTCACGGGCAGGCAGGAGGCTGCCGCCCTGCGGAGGGAGAGCGCGTGGGCAGAGGACCGCTGCCCCAGCCAGTGCAGGTGCGGCCCTGGCAGAGTCCTTTGCTCTGCGGGAGGGCCCACTCCTGTGTGGGGTGGCCTGTTGCTGCTGATTTTGGATAACTGCAGGGAAGCTCACAATGGCGCCATTTCTGTGTCTTCACCCTCAGGCCTGGGCTGCCGGTACTCCCTACAGGCAGTCTGACACCTGCCTGGGCCTAGGCCTTGATAAGGCAGCAAGGGTCTGATTCCTATGCCTGGGTTAACGTCATGTGAGTCCTGCCCCCACCTCCCTGGTGAGCCAGCTCCCAGCCTTCTTGCGGTGCTCCCTCCTGGCCGCGGAGGGGGCTCACAGAGGCTGAGCAGCTGACCATCCCCCGACACCACTCAGGTCTACAGGCCTCACCCCTCCGGGCCCCCATGCTGCCCCTGCACAGCCCTGCCCACGCTGGACAGCTGTCTCCACTGGCCAGTCAGTGCCTTCCGTCCAGCGGAGCCAGCAACGAGGGAGCAAAGGAAGGATGAGACTTTCTACCAGCTGCTATGGGGCAAGAGGTGAAGGCCCGGATGGAGGAAGCGTGGCAGTAGCTGAGGCTGGTCGCCAGGCACGAGTGAGAAGGGACTGAGCGAGCGAACGAGTGGATGACCGGAAGCCTCTCACCGTCCACTCCACGGAGGGCGTTTCCGCCCCTGCAGCCCGTGTCCATCCTCCGCGAGGAAGCCGCCCCTCCCAGCCTTGCGCTGGTCACTAACTCAATGCCTGCACTTGCCTGGTTAATGAACAGTGAAGCTGGACAAGGTGTGACCTCCAGATGACCTTGAGCCCTCCACCCTCCCCCACTCAGCTATGTGACCACTTCAGAGTGACCCTTTCCTCTCCCTCCCTAGAAAAGTCCCAGCCCCAAAATGCCCCCGGTGGCCCACAAGGTCACCTCCCACAGGACATGGGGTACGGGAACCCCTTTTCTTCACGCTCTTACCAAAGCCCAGAAAAGCAGAGCTGAGAGGACATGCGGCCGTCCATCTGGGTTCTTCCACTGATGCTGCTACCCTGATCCCTCTTCCCCTCACCTCCAAGCCCCACCACTGGGCCTCGGTTTCCCCATCTGTCCCCCAGGGAAGCTGCGTGATGACTCCTTTCATGATGCTGTGGTGACAGACAGAGCTGGGAGCCCGGGAGGCCTCTGCAACATGTGAAAAATGGGGTCTCAGAGCAGTGAGGACCTGAAATTAGCAAGTTTGGTGGGTGGGAGGCTCATACCAGTCTCTGCAGCCAGAGCCAGCCTCACCCTCCCCAGCGGGCTTTGTCCAAGATGCTGTTCTGTTGTTTCATGCATCCCCTCATGCATTCACTCAGTGGCTATGCTAGGCAAGGCTTAGTTGAGGGGCCCCACCTAGGAATACGCCACCCCAAGAGCAGTTTGGGGAGAGGGGCAGGTTGCAGGGGAGAGGGGCACCTGCCCAACCTAAGAGGTGAATGGGCACCTGGAGGGGTCACACGTGCCGGAGGAGGCCTGCAGAGAAAAGTGAAGTCAGGGCCTCCAGGCAGGAGTAACGGATGAGCAAAGGCCTCAAGAGGGAGAAAAGTCCCAGGGAAAATTAGCGCAGTTCTGTTCAGTTGGCTGTTTCAAGACCTCATGATGACAGAAATGTGTTCAAAGACAGTGAGGGCAGTCTGCAGCTGGGGAGGGCCGTGGTTGGGCTAGGCTCTGGGAAGATGACGAGGGATCTGAATGGCCAGACAGAGCTCCGGACCCTCGGGGATCACCCTGGGTGAGAGGTCATAGGGTCTGAGTGGCTGGCAGGGGAGCGAGAGACGTTGATGGATTTGAGAGCTATTAGAAGGTAGAACCATCCAGAGCCCTCCCTGGTGGTGCAACAGGCTAAAGCGCAGCACTATGAAGCTGTCCACAGCCGCTGCAGCATGAGTTCGATCCCCAGCCAGGGAGCTTACCCACAGGGCACAGCAGACCTCTCCTGTCGTGCCCACTGCTCCCCTCAGCAGTGTATTTCAGTCCATCTGCCTGTTCTGCCCCCTACTTTGCCTCTGGGGAATCCTCTTACCCTCCTCCACACACCTCTGGCCTGTACCCCATTTCTTGTATGCATAAATAAATAACTCTTTAAAAAAAAAAGCTAGAACCATCCAAACCTGTGACTGAGTTTAACTCTGGTCAAGATGGAGGAACCAAGGCACTCGAGGAACTAAGGCACTTGAAACCATCAACATTTCAGGAAAATAAATACACGAAACAAGGATTTTCAAGAAAGAACCGGCAGAGAGGATTACGGGGGGGGGGGGGAGGTGGCACCTGATACTCACACAGCTCCAGCCCCAGTAGGCTCAGAATTCGCAGGGCAGGTGGGGCACTCAGATGCCTCACACTGACCGGAGCAGTAATTAGCCCTAATTTTGCTAAAAACCCACCAATAGATCAGCAGGCAAGCCCCCAAAGGATCAACTGGTTCCCAACAGTTTAACTGCTTCCCAGGGCAAATTTTATACGGACTACAAAGATACGCAGAATTCACAATGCCTGGCATACAAAAAAATTAGCAGACACGCAAAGAAGCAGAAAGACACAACCATAAAGAATAATCGATTCACCGAGACCTGGAACTGACCCAGACGCTACAGCAGAGAAAACTCGAAAGCAGCTGTTACAACTATTCCACATTTTCACAATGTTAAGTAGAGACATGAAGATATAAAAATAGATCCAGTTTGAACTTTTAAGAGTTGAAATTGTCGATGTCTGAAAATGAAAAATACACTGAACGGGGGCTCATGGCAAATCAGACAAGGAAGAAGAAAAGGTTAGTGAACTTGAAGACACAAATAAAAAGCTCCAAAATGAAACACTGAGGGAAAATCCAAACAACTCAGAGATGCCCAATCGTGACATCTTGTTCAATGTTGACGAGAAAGAAACTCTCCCAGTCACTGCCCTAAACTGTTATTTGAGGACTGGTTTCCTATCTGGTTTCCTATCTGTTGTTTTGCTGAACGTTGAATTTCCAAGAACTTACTGAGAAGAAGAGAGGAAAAGAACGAACATTGGGAGAGCAGCGGGGAACAGGCGGGTGATGTCGGGGTGCAGTATTGTAAAGACATTGACCTGAGTGGCCGCTGCTCAGAGGGGGACCAGGATATTGCACAGAAAGTGCTGGATGAGGGGGTTCTGGGTTGGGTATCGGGGTGCGGGGAGGTGCCTACAAGGACAGAAGGTTCTAGAAAGGGCAGCAAGTATAATGTTTTCTCAGGACAGTGGGGCTAGATGGGAGGAGGCAGAGGGTGCATGTCTGGACGTCAGACCTCAAGATGTGGTGGGGGGGTGGTCCAAGCCGAGTGAGGCCTCCCCCCCAACAGAAGGAAAGTCAAGGTCAGCGTGTTGACAGCCCAGGGGCTAGAGGTGGAGAGAGCATTTCCCTCCACAGGTGCAGAGAATCACATGAATACAGGTTCTAAAGCCAATGAGATGAAAGAGGTGTTTGTCCCTCCCTAAGGAATGAGAGGGGGGCTTCACGGAGAGGGGAGGGGGTGCGTGCGATGAGGCAAGGGGGCCTCAGTGCCGAACCCCATACTTGGGTGTTTGTCCTGCCATGTAAGGCTTTCTGCTGGAAAGGTTATTTCTGATAAAAACCCTCATCCTGGGTAGTTCCCCAAATTTCACTCTCCGAGGCAGGTGGGGGGCAGGGACGTCCTCAGGAGCCGGCCAGGCCCCGACTATCTCAACTCAAAATAACCCCAACACTAAAGGGCTATGTCTCAGGAGGCCCAGTCTGGACACCCTGGGGAGGCCTCTCCCTCAAGGGACCCTATGAGGGAGGGGAGAGGCGCCCCAAATCTTTAGAGGATGAGGAGTTGTGCCAAGGTGAACAGGTGACCCCAGGGACCAGAACCGCGAAGTGGTGAGAGCCGACCAGGGGGTGGAGCAAGGAGAGGCAGCTTGGAAAGGGCTCAGCTTGCAGCCCCGACCTCCCAAGAGGACACCCCGGGCCCCACCCTGGTTCTGGGTCCAGAAGCCAGGCCTGCGGGTGGAGAGCAGGCCAGAGGAGCCCCGCCCCGCGGCCTGGCCACTGGAGTCCCGTGCTCGCTCGGGGCAGAAAGCAGTGGCCTGAGTGGGGACCGGACAGCCCCCGCTACTAGGGCCTGGGGACCGTCGCTCATTCGCTCACCTGCTGTCGCTGCCCCCCTATTCCCAGGCCTGAAGGCCGGAGCCCTTACCCGGAGCCCAGGTGGAGGCAGCTGCGGTTGCTGGCTGCTCCTTGCGGCCAGCACCTCGCCTGGCCAGCAGCAGCGGACCCCGCCCCGTTCTTCCTTCTTCGCACTCCAGGGCACTGCTAGACACCGGCACCGGCTCCTCCCCACGCGGTGTGCGCCCTCCCGAGTGTGGGATTCCCACGCCAGGGCGCCCGCGTATTGGGCATGCGCAGGGAGCAAACTCAGACGCAGGGCCCGGCGCACGCGCAGGGCCGGTGCACGCGCAGAGGAGCTCCCAGCCCAGAGGGGACGAAGCCACACGGGGTGGGAACCTTCAGCGTGTCCCTCCGCACACACAGGGCATGTGCCAGGAGGCAGCTCTACACCAGGCACACACCGCCCTGAGGCTTGGCCCGCAGCCCCCGCTTCACCCAGATGCCCAGTCGGGGCACCGGAGACCGTCCCCCACACACCGCCGAAAACCCAGGCCGACCCGGCGCACACGGGCCCCTGCAAAGTGCACACACAAAGGTGTGCGTGTGCACACACAAAGGTGTGCGTGTGCACACACGTGAACACGTGACGCTCGCACAGCCGGAGCCGGCCACGCTTACGTACATGCAGAGGCTGCTACACGCACAGCCGAGCATGCACACGGGGCACACACCCAGAGCGGTCTGCAAACAGGGCTGCAGCGTGGACACCACGCACACTTCAACACAGGTGCACACCGCGCCACACCGAGAGCCCCAGGCCCCACTGTCCAGCCCAGGACCGGTGCACGGGGTTGCTAGGCTGAGCATCTCGGGGACCAGCCTGGACAGAGGCTCAGAGGCTCAGAGGCTCCAGGCGGCCGGGCCAGGAGTCACGGCTGGGTCAGGCTGGGAGGGCTGGGGGGCCACGCCTTGAGTGTCGGCTGGAAGGGGCGTCAGGGCCCACTTCCTCCTTGGCCTCAGCTTCCTCGCACCCTCCCGTGTGCCTCCTCTCCTCCCCCTGCCGCGCTCTGCTCACCTTCACGGCACAGGGCAGGTGCAGTGTCCGGTACTGGCAGAGGGCAGGCCAGCGGGAGGGAGAGGGCGTCAGAAAACGCACAGCCTGGTGGCCAGCGAGGCGGGTCTGGTCTCATGTCCAGCACTGTCCGATGCTGGGGGACCTGGCCAGGGCGCAAGGGCCTGTGTCGCCCTTTTCTTATCTGGCCAGTGGGGACACCAGATGGTCTCAGCGCTCAGGTGCCGTGGTTAGTCCTCCGTGGCCTCTACAGTCTGAGCAAATCTGTGGGGCAGGACTCCCGGAACTGGCAAGGTGGACTTCCTGCAGCTGGTGCCAGGCCCTCAGCACCCCAGCCTGGGATCCGGGGAACCCCTGGGAGGTCCTGTGAGCAGGGCAGGATCCCCTCTGCTAACCCCGCCTTCTGCCATGTCAGGGAGCTGGCTCTCACCTCACCAGCTGCCCACCTCTGTGGTCTCTGGAAGACCCGGGCAGGGGCCTTGGCACATTTATTGGGGGGCAATGCTCAGACACACAAGTGCATCCCGGGGGCTTCAGCTACATGAAATTTACAGAGCAAACCCACCTTAGAGTTAGCCAGTGTCCAAATCAAGAAGTAGAGCCCGCCAGCCCCCACAGGCAGGGGCAGTCTTCAGAACAGAAAGCAGCCCCAGTCTCCAGCCTGTCCCCTGGCATTCCAGGCAGGCTGCAAGGGGGCACTTGGTCTCCTCAGCTCAGGACCCCATTGTGCCAGGCCCCCCAGCTCTACATGACAGCTAGGGGGTCTCTGCACCTAGGGGTGGGGTGGGCAGGAAGAGCACACCCAGCTTGGCCTCACCGCTCACCCCACCTCTCAGTATGTGGTGGGGGGAGACCTGGCTGCGACCCTTGAGGACCATCTCTGGGACCCCACTTGGGAGAGAGGCTGGGGAGGGAAGCACAGAGATCCCTAGTGACAATGCAGGCGGGGCCCTTTGGCTGAAACCTCCCCCCCACACACCCTAACACGCCCTCAGCCTCCCCACCCCCACCCCACTCCACCCCAGCTTTAAGGGAAGGCTCCAGCCCAGGCCACACACTCCGGCCCCCAACCCCACGGGGGGGGGCAGGGGGGGTGTCACTGTCCCCATTTTACAGAGGAGGAGGCAAATGGGAGGTGGGTACGCCCCAAGGGTTTGGGGGGATGTGAGGTCCCACACAGATGAGTGGAGAGTGGGGCTTAGAACTCAGATTCCCTGCCCACCCACCTCCC
>NW_004567107.1:3604001-3611748 GCF_000260355.1 Condylura cristata | reverse complement strand
GGGGGAGGAGCGGGAGCGGAGGGCGGCGGTGGGTCGCTGGGGAGGCGAGGAAGGGGGCGGAGAGCCAGCCGGGGGAGGAGCCAGGGGTGCGGGGAGGACGCGGCGGGAGGGAGGGCCGCGCAGGGGGAGCGGAGGGGAGGGCCCTCGCCCCTCTCCTCCCCCCCAGTCCGGCGGGGCCCGGCCGGGGTCTGCAGCCGCCAGCGCCGAGCGCGGCCCCGCCGAGGGATCGATAACTAATTTCACCGCCGCAGCCGCCCCAGTTTTTTCCCGATAATTGTGCGCCGGCAGCTGCGAGCGAGGCCCCCAGCCCGGCGCGCGCCCCCCGCCCGAGCCCGATCAATTGACACCGCCACCGGGCGGCAGGAAAACTCATTTTTCTCTCCCTCCCCGGCTCCCGGTGGGCGCGGGCTAAGCTCCGCCTCGGGCCGGGGGCTGCGAGCGGGCGGGGCCGGCGGCGCGGGCCGGTTCCCCGACGGGAGCGAGGCAGCCGGCGAATCCCCGGCAGCAGGTGCCTCAGTTTCCCCGGTGGGGCGCGGCCGGAGGCTTCAGGGCTCCACCGACCGCCTCCCTATCTCAGACGCGGGGGAGAGCTCGGCGGACCCCCCCCCCCCAGCCCCCAACGCTGCCCCGAGGGCGGACGGGACCCGCAGGGTCGAATCCGTCTCCAGCACTGATCCCCGGGTGACCTTGACTCTTCCTCCCTTGGGGCGCGGCCTCTCTGAGCCTCAGTTTCCCATCTTCCCAGAGGGGTGCCGAGTCCCGAGTGCAGGAGCTGTTGACAGGAGGGGTCCCCCCCGCAGCCCCCTCCCCCCGCTGCTGCTGTCCCCGGGGAGCAGGAAGGCCGCCTCCTTCCCTCTTGCTCACTGAGCACCTCCTGTGGCCAGGCCGGGCTCTGGGCAGGGACTGGTCCCTGCAGGCCGGGAGAAGGGGCTGCCATTCTAGTGGGCCAGGGGAAACCTGCCTCTGGGGGAGCCCACAGCGAGGAGAGGGAGGCGGAGAAACGCCCTGGAGGAAAATGAAGCAGGGAGAGTAGGACAGGAGGTGGGAGAGGGGCCCGCAAAGGCAGCGCAGCTCCCCAGGCCCCAGAGCGGGGTGCACCGAGGCCCCTGCTAGGCTCTGAGTGAGGCCCTGTGGGCTGCTCAAGGTCGCAAGCCTGCAGAGCTGGTATCTCTGAGGAAGGAGAGCAGGGGGGAGGTGTGCGGAGGAGGAGTCCCTGGAGCACCAGAGAGCGCACTTGTTGGGGGCTAGAGGAGGCTCAGAAAAGGGGGTGCATGTGGGGAGAAGGGAGGACAGCCCCCATGGCCAAGGAGTCCTGGAGGGCGCGGACGGCAGGCTCAGGCTGACCACTGAGGGGTGCGCCCAGGCCTCAGGACTCCCCACCCCCCCTCCCCCGGCAGAAGGAAGGAGAGAGTGGGGGGGGACCTTGGCAGGTAGGGGGCACTGGGCTTCTCAGAGGTTGGCCAGCTTCCTCTAGGCCTCGCTGTGTTAGGACATCTTCTGGAGGACTTGGGTCCACTCAGCCACCCACCTGGTCACCAGACGTGCCCCCTATCCTCCCAGATTGACAGTGGGGTCCAGAGACTCCCCGAGGCTACAGGAGGCCTGGCAGGCCTGAGCAACAGCAGGACTCAGCCTCAGTTCCCTCATCTGGGAAAGGGGGCTGGTGTGAGGCTCTGAGCTCCTGTCAGGCCTGTCCGCCCAGTCCCCGCACACTGGCCCTCTGCTGCGTTGGGGGCAGTGACCTGGCAGAAGTGAGAGTGGCTGCTGGCAGAAGCGAGCCTCGCAGAGGGCCGGGCCAGCTGTGCTGGGCGGCTGGGTGGGGGACTCCCGAGTCAACCTCACCCCTGCTTGTCCATCTGTCCACCCACACATCCATCCCGCCGTTCAGCAAATACGTGCAAGCACCCCGGAGGGGAGTGGGCCTGGGGCCCCCACCTCCCCCTCTCCCTATGACCCTGGGCTTTCTCTTCAGGCATGACCCGAGGAGCACTGGATTGGGAGTCAAGACCAGCCTCGGTCCGCAGGGGCCTGCACAGGCCTCTTGCCCTTGGCTGGAGTTGAGGGCCTGGCTCCGGGGATCTCCTTCTGGCCCTCCATCCCCCAGTGAGGTAGAAGAACGGCCAGGGTTCACAGGGCCCCAGCCAGGAGGTGGGAAGCGGGGTGAGCGGGGCGAGTCTCACCCAGAGCCCTGGCCCCCCACCCAGGGCGAGGCCTGCCTGTCAGGAAGGACCTAGGACGCTGGCCAGACTCCAGCCACCAGGGGAGCCAGCTGCTCCCTTCCCTGAACCTCGGGTTCTCCACCTGTCAAATGGGCTCGGGCGGCTCAGCAGGCCTGTGCGGGCCTCTCTGTACTCCCCCACCAGCCCTTGGAGCAGGGGGAGCGGCCCCTCTGAGGCCGGGCACCCCTATTCCAGACACAGCCCGGCCCGGAAGCTGACAGGACGCCCGGCTCCGGCTCCCCTGCGTGGGGCCCTCAGCATGCTCCACCCGGGGCGCGGGCGCCGCCCAGCCTGACATTTGGTGGCAGCAGGGCAGCGGGCTCGTGGTCCCCAGGACATCGGGGCGGCAGCCCCCACATCAGCCTGCGCGCCTCGAGCTGGACCAGGACTGAGTGGAGGTGGGGTTGTCCCTCGGTCCACCCGTGGAGACCTGCTTCTGGCTGCTTCTGGCTCCTGCACCCTTTTTGTCGGCTTAGAATTCCTGGTTACCTGGGGCGGAGGAGGGGTCCGGTAGGGCTCCAGTGGGCGTGGGGTGCGCCCCACAGAGCTGAAGGCCCCAACTGCCATGTGCCCACTCGGGGGTCCTAGTGCTGGGCCAGCAGGCCAAGGAAACAGTTCAGATGTGGGTGACCCGGGACTCAGGCCAGTCGCCAGCTCGTGAAGGGGACTCTAGTGGGGGGCGGGACCTGGGGGCCCCAGGGGCAGAGCTGAGATGTACTGGCCGCTGCTCCTACAAGTGTGCTTCCTCAGACCCCTTGGCTCTGCAGTCAGCGGCCCCTGCACCCCACGACGCCTGGTCCTCAGCTTGCCGAGCACACTCGTGTGCCCCCGGGGCTTCTGTGAGACCCCAGTGTGGGAAACCCCTCACCAGTCATACCTAGTCAGCTGTAACACCCTACACACCAGCCCCGGATCCTGAAGCCGCGGGATCAACACCCGTTTCCCCCTGGGCAGGTGGTCTGGCGGGGTGTTCATGAGGAGCCCCAGAGCTCCTGGGACCCGGTCCCAGGCATCCAGGACGGCGACCCCAACCCCTGGGTCTGTAAGGCTCTCCTCCCGCTCCTGTGTGCCCCCCACCCCAGGAATAACCCCCAACCGAGTGCGCAGACACCAGCTTCCCTTTCCGGCTGCTTTCAGGGCCCCCAGGCTAAGACGGGTGTCATGGACCCATGTGCCAACGTCGTAGGCCCGGACCTGAGCGTGAGGCTGTGTCTGAACTGAGGCCCTTAGAGAGGCGTCACGGTTAAAGGAGGTAACTAGGGTGGCCCGGGGTGGCCGAGTCGCAAAAGACCAGGAAAGCGGGACACAGACAGGCAGAGCCAGGACACGTGACCAGCGGGACACAGACAGGCAGAGCCAGGACACGTGACCAGCCCAGGAGAAGCTGGTGTCTGCATGGGGTGGGGGGGGGCTCCCGAGGAGGCCGCTCTGCCGGGGGGTCTTTGTGAGACCACCCCGGGAAACTAGCACATGGGGTGCCCCCCATTTCACAGCCAAAGAAACTGAGACTTCAAGAGGCAAAGGGCTCCCCAAACTGGCTCAGCTAGGGCAGGGCAGAGGCCAAATTCAAGTGGGTGTTTGCAGCAGAGTGCAAGCTCACCACATTAGAATTCCGAGGGCCAGATGAGCCTTCAACCTTGGGGTCCAGAGGTCCCCCAGACTCTTCTCCCAGATTTGGGAAGCCCCTCCCTTCCTCCAGGACCGCCCCCTTCTCTTCCCTGAGAGCCAGGGGCCTCTCTAGTCGCCCCCCCAGGGCTGGCTTCCCCTCTGCTGCTGCAGACGGAGCTGGCCCACCCTCTCCTGTCCTCAAGCTCCCTCCCACCAGCTACTCACAAACAGGGCATTAGCTCGCTGGCTCTCTCGCTAGCACGCACTCTCTGCACACCCCCTTCCGCAGCTATTCTGAAGCTGTCTCCCAAGCCCTCCATAATGCCTGCTGCACACCAACTGCAGAATAGCCTCGGGGCCTCGCCCACAGACCACCCGGCCCCTCGCTGCTCTGCCGTGGCCCAGGTCAGCACCCTCTCTCCTCCCCACCAGAGGTGGCGGTCACGCACAGATGGTCTTGCTGACTCACCCCTGCAGGGGGTCTAGCACGCTCTCCGGGCGGTATGGAAGGAAGAGGGAGGGAACAGCATTGCAGCTTGAGGGAACAGCATGCGCAAAGGGCCTGTACGGGGTGGGGGGTGGGCGCCGGAGAAGGAGCAGAGAGAAGGCCTGGGGTGGAGCCCCGGGAGCCTCTGAGAGACTGGACCACCTCCCAGGTCGGGCCACTTCCCGGCCTGTCTGTGTCCCGCAGAGGTTTGTGCCTGCAAACCCTGTAGCAGCTGCCGGGTAGTGGCAGCCAGAGCCGAAGCCCACAATCGGGTAGAAAAGCAGAAGTTTGGCACCTTGTCCCCAGGGGAGGACTTGGGGGGGTGGGGGTGGAGGGAAGTGTCAGCTGGCACGTCTAATCTGGGGGGCACGGGGCAAGCCGGCAGAGACAATAACATCCAGTCCTTACTTCAAACGAAGGGACCCCAGAGACCCCCAGCGAGGGGCTGAGACAGGCCCCAGGGAGGAAGTCTGAGCCCCCGGACATGCTTCTCTCCCCTGACGAGGGCCTGACACTGGGGCGAGGCGCTGCGCAGGGGCTGGGGAGACGAGACCAGCAAGACAGACCTGTCCCCGCTGAGGCCCCAGAGCGGGAGGGCTGGAGGGGGAGCGGGGGAGATGATGACACCGGTCACTCACTGTGCATTTCCTGCGCCAGCCAGACAAGGTGAGGAGCTCCTGGGCGACTCCTTAGCTGCGCCTGGGAGCCGGAACAAGCAGGGACATCCCTGCTGCGACCATCCCGGCTGCCCCCCCAAATCCGGCCCCCCCAAACCTGCAACAACCTCCTGGTCTGACCAGGCCCTCCCACACACACACCCCATCCCACCAGGGCCCACGGGGAGCTGGGAGCTGGCGAGCTGGGGGGCTCAAGGGCTGGGGGAGCCAGAAGCATGCTGGGCTGGGCATCCTCTGGTGACACTGGGCAGTCTCTGTCCCTTCCCCCATTCCATGAGGGGCCAGGCTGAGCGGATGGAGGTCACAGGGAGGTCAGGGAGGGAGCATGGCATGGAGGGGGGGCCAGGGCTGCAGGCTGCTCTCCCCTCCACCCTCCCTCTCTGGCAACAAAGCCCCCTCCACAGGCCCACTCCGGGGGTGGGGGACCGGGACAGGGGTCTGCCTCCCCTGCTCTGGCCCCCCCATTACAGGGACAGGGGACCTCAGGCCCGTCCTGCCTGGGAGGGGCGCTGAGCAGGGTGGGATCCCAGTCACCAGGCCTGGGGCCTCAGTCATTTGTTCCACAGAGGTCTCCCCGCTGCGCTGGGCATGACCCAGTCAGTGCTGGGCGCTGGCACGGGGAGCACCGGGCATTCCGGAGCCCTCCAGAGGCTCCTGGCCTCAGGGGCAGGCAGGGCACAGGAGAGACGACTGTGTAATGTGGTCCCTGCTGAACGCCGGGGCACGCAGGAACCCTGGGGCCAAGGGAAGGCCGTCACCCCTGGGAGATGCAGTGGGGGGGAGCCAGCCGGGGAGGGTGACCGTTTTCCAAGTCTGAAAGACTGAGATGGCGCTGTCAGCGAGGAGGAGGAGGAAACGGGGTGCAGACAGAGGGGCCAGCGGCCCCCACAGGAGCATGACAAGCAAGGAGGCAGGCAGGGCTGGGTCTGAGGGTGCGAGCTGGGAGCTGGGGTGACGCCGAGCGGTTGCAGGTGCTAGATCACCGGGTCCTTGGGGCCATGTGACACTCTGGACAGGTCCTTGGGGGCAGTGGGCTTGAGCAGGAAATGACAGGTCAACGCAGGTAAATGTCAGAATGTTCGCGTAGCTGTACCTGTCCCCCACACACCCACACACCTGCACACATGTACCTGTCCGCACAGTCCTGCACAGGGGGTACAGATTGTGCCTAGCCCCGTGCCGAGCTCCCTACACACATGGAGTGCCAGGCAGATGTCCCTCCAGGTAGGTTCTGCTCTCAGCATTTTGCAGAGCAGGAAACTGAGGCTCAGAGAGCTAGCGGGGTTTGCCCAGAGGCCCTATGTAGGGTAGGCAGAGTGGGGCACCCTGCTGCTGACCGCAGGACTCTGAGGCCCCCTGGCAAGGCAGACAGGGGCAGGTGACAGCCCAGGATGGAAAGCCCCAGACCAGGACTCCTGAGCAAGCTGGGGACTCATTAAGCTCCCACCCTGCCCCTCAGCCCTTTAACCCTTTACAGAGCAGGGGCGTGAATCAGAGCGGGCTAAGGCCTGGCAGAAGAGCAGAGGCCACCCTTCTGCATTAGTTTCCTGTTGCCACTGTAGCAACCACAAATCCAGTGACTTGAACAACACAAAAGTATCTTTCACAGCCCGGAGGTCCACTGCCCGCTGTCAGAGTGTCCACAGGCCGCTCCTGCGGGTTAGGGGAGAATCACTCTCCTTGCTTTTCTTTTCCAGCGTCTGGAGCTGCTCACACCCTGTGGTGGCCCCGTTTCTCCCCTCCCCCCCAAACTCCACACACTGCCCAGGCTGGGGCGGGCTCCTTGCTGCCCCTGAGAAGGCAGGGGGTCGAGCGCTCCTCTCTGGCTCCGGACCTGACGGCCCCTCTCCCTTGCAAAGGGAGAAGATTTGAAGTTTGAGTTGCTGGGGATCCCCAATTCCTGTATGGATTCCCCCAGGCCTGACAGGTACATCCTGCACTTGGAGCAGTGCTTGAAGCCTGCAGGCTCTCCACCTCCCAGGTGTGTGTGGGGGGGGGGGGTCAAGGGGCAGGGGCCTCAGGACCTGGGACCAAGGGTGCTCCAGGGAGCTGGCAGCCAGCGGTCCCTGATCTGCCACGAAGCTGCTGGACCTCTCAGGCTGTGTCTCCCCCCTTCTCTGAGCCGAAGCCCATTTGGAGGGGGATAATCATGGAGTTCCG
Source organism: Condylura cristata (assembly GCF_000260355.1). Classification (NCBI taxonomy): domain Eukaryota; kingdom Metazoa; phylum Chordata; class Mammalia; order Eulipotyphla; family Talpidae; genus Condylura; species Condylura cristata. The sequence continues at coordinate 3,604,597 of NW_004567107.1, read as the reverse complement.
GGTTCTGGGTTGGGGGAGAGGAAGAGGAGATTCACTGCAACTTACTGAGCACATACTGCATGTTAAAAATGATTCAGGATTAAAAAAAAAAATGATTCAGGATTTTGGAGACAAACCCGCGAAACAGGCAGGCAAGGACGTTTTCGCAGCCTTCACTCTCCCAGGAATGCAGCGACATCTCTGCCAGGATCTGGAGTGGAGGTGATAGAGAGTGGAGCCGCTGCCCTCCCACAGCTCAGCGAACAGCTAATGGGAGCAAGAAGTAGATCTTTGCGTTTGGAGACACGACCACATAGCATGGCTGTTACCACAGCATCGCCCAGGGAGAGCCAAGGGCGGCTCCTCCCAGCGGGCCCCAGTTCCAGTGGGTACCCTCATTGTCTGCTGTCTTTCTGCTACCTCTTCTGGGAAGCCCTAGGGCCCAAGACCCCCGGCTGGAGAAACCTGCAGACCAGCTGGCTCCACCCCCTCCCTCAGTTTTGCATTTCACTGGTAATTGCAGATAGGAGAATCAATGGCCCTGGACTTCTCCCTCTTAGTCCTGGCCCCGCCCCAACACAGGACTCCTCCTCCTTAGTCCTGGCCCCGCCCCAACA
>NW_004567107.1:3599892-3603729 GCF_000260355.1 Condylura cristata | reverse complement strand
CTGGCCCCGCCCCAACACAGGACTCCTCCTCCTTAGTGCTGGCCCCGCCCCAACACAGGACTCCTCCTCCTTTAACTCCGGCCCCTCCCCAAAGCCCCCATCCAGCCACCTAACCCTGCCCTTCCAGAACTCCACCCTTGCTGGTCCGAGTGACTGTACCCCAGTTACTGGAGCAGAGAAGGGGGCTTTAGGCTGGAGTATGGCATGCATAGAATTCAGGGTGCTCATGGTCCTGGATGGGAAAAAAAATGCATCCTTATTTCCACTACCCTCTAACTACAGTCACGCATTTCCCTTAGAGATGAGCATACCCAGCAGTCAGCAGAACCTGCGGCTTCATTCCCCGCAGAAATCACTGTTATCTTCGGATCACATCAAAGCTGATGCGGAGTTCTCAAAGTCTCGCTCATCACTCCTTTTACATCTGCTGCTAGATGTTGTTAATGCTTAACGAAGAAGCACATTTATTATTTCATCACAAATGTGCTTTGAAAAAACATCTTGATAGCTGTATTTCACATTAATTGGTTTCCAGTGTAATCCTGTGTATTTGTTTTGCATTTTCAAGCAAGAAGGTGTCACCAAGTGCCACAGTAGACAGAAAAGTCAAGACTCCCCGCCCCCTCCCCCTGCAGGGACAGGGTCTGGGGTCTTGGATTCATGGTGATGAGCAGGGCAAGTCTGGGGGAGCCGGGCAGGGGTGCCTGGGGTCGACTTTGAGGGCTGGTGGGAGGGAACAGCACCCTCCTGCGGTTCTCTGAGAGGCTGTTTCAGGAGGTTCAAATCCCAGCTCTGCTACTTACATCTGAGTGGCCTTGGACAGGCAATTTAACCAATACTGCCCATGCTTCCCTGCTTTGAGAGTTATGGTGGGGGTTAATGCAGGACTACACAAATAAATACCTTCAGTGCGAAGGAAGATATTAAAATAAATACATGTCAGCTATTGCTATTGCTATGAGCATGATGAGGGTGATTGTTATTATTATTTTTAGCCAGGAGTTGGAGACTGTACTAGGTCTCCTCTCTCCTCCTTCACAAGAGTAACACATCTTCAGCTGGGTACATGGCTGCCTGACTTCAAGACTACATTTCCCAATGTCCCTTGCAGCTAGATGGGGCCATGTGACCAAACTCTGGCCAATAGAATGTCCACATGAGTGGCTTGGCTCACTTCCTTGGAGGTTCCTTAAAGGAGGGGGGGGACACTTTTGCCCCCTTTTTTCCTTTTTGCTGACCAAAATGGCATGGAGGCTGGAGCTGGAGCAGCCAATGTGCAGTCTGAGGTTGAAGTTGAGTATTGAGGATGGCAGAGCAACAAGATACTAGGATTCTGGGTCCCCATTGAACAGGGGGCCCCATCCCAGTCCCAGGGGCTCCAAAGCCCCGTGTACAAGAAGGCAGGGGCTCCAAAGCCCCGTGTACAAGAAGGAAGCAGTTAGGGGTGTGGAAAGAGCTATGGGAGCAATGAAGCCAAGGGCCTGGGGGCATGCTGGGGGATGGGGAAGGCTGACCCCCTCAGGGAGAACAGGCCGGTGGGGGCGCTGTGGCCCAACAGATGGAAGAGCAGGGGAGAGGGTCCCCCAAAGAAGGAGGAAGGACCCCACCCTGCCAGGCACACAGAGAGGTGACCCTACACTGCTGCCGGAGCTAGGATGGAGCAAGGTGGTCCCGGGGCCCTGGCCAGGCCACCTCTCCCCAGCGGTGGGGCCTGGGCAAGCCACCCCAGCCATTTCTGCCAGGGAAAAGACAGCCAACACCTGACACCTGGTAGGTGATCAGTGAGAGAGGGCTGAGGGCTGCTTTAGAAGATTTAATCAGGCCAGGACACCTTAGGGGGCAGAGCCCTGGGGGTTCTGGGAAGCTTTCACAGTCAAAGAACATCCCTGAGGGATGTGGGAATTCAACCAAGTCAGTGGGGAGAATTCTAGAGAAGCCAGTCACAGGCGTTTTACCCCCCACCCACCTGGGGGTCCCGCCCTGCTATTGTGCCTCCTCCGAGCCAAGCTTACCTTTCTCCATTTCCAACTCTGGCCAGTCCATTGAAGGCAGGGTCTGAAACCCAGGCAGGAATTTTCTCCTAACCCCAGCTAATCCCTTTACTTCTCTGGGTCCCACCCATTGTGTTCCCTCAACAGAGGAGTGGGGACTTTCCAGGGCTGGATTTTGTGGGTTTCCAGGTCCTGCCAGGCCATCTCCGCGGGGCCTGGCCACACCTCTTGCTGCCCCCTGGCTTCTGCCACACCGTTTTCTTCCTCCAGCAAATCCCTTTCTCTCGCCCTCACACAATTCGGCCCACTCACTGTGCTACCAACGACGCACTCTGCTTTCACGAGTGCCACTTCCTCCAGAAGCCGTCCACGCTGTCTGGCTGGTTAGCGCCTTCTGTATGAGCTGCGCACAGTTCCACCTTCCTAGTCCATAGATTTTGCTTTATTTGTCTGTTTCCGCCACTAAGTGGTGGGTCTATCCTATCCACAGGGGGATTTGCACACTCAGCACACATCTGGCACATTCTAGGCGCGCTGCAAACACGTGTTAGAGGGAGGAAAGAAAAGAATTAGTCCAGCCCTCCAGGAAAGAGGAGAAAGCAGGCTGAGAAGCTTGGCCAGGGTGGCCAGGTCTCCTGCCTGCTGCCATCAGAGCAGACGTCCACTCGCTCTCCCCTTTGCCTGCCAGGCCAGCCAAGAATAGAGGGGGGCTTGGGGGGGTGGGGGGGGCTGGGAGGGGCAGGAGGGAGCTGTGGACTGAGTAGCCCATAGGGCAGGCAGAGGGAAAGTGGGCTCTGAGGTCCTGGGAAACCCAGCGCTCTGGAGGGGAGGCTGACCCTCCTGTCTGGCTTGCCATCACCCCGGGGACCCCAACCCCCAGCAGCTCCTACAGCCGTACCCCATCCCTGCCTCCTTATCGGGCCCCCTTGGGAAGGCAGGAGAAGATTCTTTTCAGGGCTGCTCTTGCATCTGGGGGTGCAGTTAGCCAGGTGGTGCTGTAGGTGATTCCAGACATCTAGGGCTCAGACTTGACACTGGCTGGGCCCACTTGCTCCTGTGTTTCATAGACGGAAACTCCCCCAAAGGAGGGTGTCTGGGTCCACTCTCCCAGGGGACCCTGGTTGGAGTCCTAGGTTGGAGCCTCGAGGGGGGGGGGAGCAGGAGGCTCTTTCCTAAGGCAGTATCACTCACTGTGACCTGGACACCCTCTGTGGGCCCCCTTCCATCTGCCATTCCGATGACAAACCTGCCCGCCCGCCGGTACACAGGGCCCACTCTGGGGCTCTGGGGTTCTGGGGCTCTGGGGGAGGCGGGAAATCCCCCAGCTGGCCAGAGGGAGGGCTGGAGGGCAACTGCAGAGCATCAGTCTGGGGGTGTTGAGAAGCCCAAGGCGGAAGAGTAGCAGGGGCCCCTTAGCGAGGCCCTGCCCCCATGGAGGTGGGAAGGAAGGCCCCCAGCTCTGTGACCCAAGGATGTACTCCAGGAGCCTGAGGTCTCAGCTCTGGGGCAAGAGGGGCTCAGACGGACTTGCCCCCAAGGCCTATTTTACCAGGACTGCGCCACCCCGCAGCCCCCAGCCCCCACCCAGGCTGCACGCTCAGGGGGCAGCCGGGTTTGGCAGCGCCAGGATCCCTGCTGGGACATTGAGGGGAGCAGGGATGCTGCTCCAGCGGGAGGTACAGCTTGTGCTGGGACACAAGATGGGAGGGACCTGGGGCGCCGCCAGGCGTGCCGGCTTGCCCAGGGACCCAGGGGGAGCCGTCACCGGTGGTGGGACAGGGGACCCCGGGGAGGGAGGGCCTTGAACGCCGAGGCACCTGTGGCCTCCCTCCCCGGACGGGCCGGC
>NW_004567107.1:3593598-3599462 GCF_000260355.1 Condylura cristata | reverse complement strand
GCGGCCCCGGCTGCCGGCTGCCCGGAAGGCCCGGCTCCGTCGTGGGGTGCGGCCCGGGCTGCCTGGCGTTGGGGCCGCTGAGGTTTGCAGTCAGCTGAGCGCGGGCACCGGCCCACCCATCAGCCCACCGCTGACAGCCTGGTCTCAGAGGCCCGGCCCCGGTGGGGCCCGGGGCGCGCCTCCCCTCCGGCTGAGCCAGGACCCTCAGGTGCGGGCTCAAAGCAGCCTTCTTGAGGCCCCTTTCCTGTCCATGAAGGGGGAGGGAAGCTGCTGGCCCTGCCTAACTACAGCAGAACAATGGCCGCCAGCCCACCTCAGCCTCACTGCCCATGCATGGCCCACGTGGACTTTCGCTCAGGTGGACCCAGAGGGGGCTTGACTTGCCCAGCAAGTGAGACCAGAAGGCGCGCCCCGGAGAGGTGCCCACGGCTTCCCCCTTGTCCATCCCTGACCCCTGATGGCCCTGGGGTGGGGTGGGGCAGGGGGAAGAAGAAGGCAGACACTGCCTGGCTATAGCAGGCAGCCACCCTTGGGGGCCTAGCACCCCCAATGCGCAGATGGAGAAACCCAGGCTCAGTCACACAGCCAGCTATGGAGCAGAGCTGGGTATTGACCAGGAGTTCTTGCTTCTAGAGACCTGAGGCTGAGCCGCTGCCTCTGGGCTGAGAGGTGGGTCCCCCCCACCCGGGAGCAGACCAGGCACCATCTCAGTCCACACAAGAAGTCCAGAGGGAAGGGCCTTGTGCCACCAGATAGCAGAGGGGCTGACGCCCAGAAGCGCGTGGCCCCACCCACCTGGGCAGAATCTGAACCCAGACTACCTGATTCTGGAGCCCCAGAGAGGGGTAACCCCCCCCCCCAAACACACACACACACAAACATCACAGTCACAGAGCCTTGAAGGGCTTCCCTGTGTGGGGACTTCATCTGCCGCCAGGGGGCAGCCACAGAGGCCACCCCAGGATACCAGGTGCCTCCGGCTGGGGAGATGGGACGGGTGCCCAGGTACCCGGCAGATGCCATCCAACACAGATTTAAAATTCCTCCCTGGAAAATCAGATAATCAAGGAAGTCAAATTCCGTGAAATGAGTGTCACCTCTGCCAGAACCCCGGGGGAGCGCCAGGGCCGTCACAGGGAGGCACAGCAGTGTGACCCTCCCCTGGCCTCGCAGGCAGAGAAACTGAGGCACACACACAGTAGGGAGGCTCCCACGGAGAGGCTCTTCCCACTGCCTAGCATTTCCGATCGCCTCCTGGGTTGGGTCCCTGTACTCCTGGAGCTCAAGGTTGGCCAAGCATGACCCTGGACACTGCAAACGTCTCATTGCTCATCTCTGATCCAGGAGGGCTTCCCTGAGAAGGGGACACTTCAGCGGAGACCTGCTGGCAAGAGGAGTCCGTGGAAATGGTGGGAACAGCATTTCGGGCAGACAGCGGGAGCACGTGAAAGGCCCGGGGGCATGAAGGACTTTCCCTTCGGAGAGTACAGAGGCCACAAGCAGCAGAGGCTGCTCGGAGGGCCGGAGAAGTCAGGCAGAGGCCGCGGGGCAGAGGGAGGCCACCTCCCCCGGGCAGTGCTGAGCAGGGAGAGGGGAGTCTGGTAAAGTGGGGCAAGCAGAAATCCAGCCCTGATGACCACCCGGGGCACCCAGGACTTCAGACCTCAGGAGAACCCCTGCAGGGAGCAGAATGGGCGCATGAGCAGGCTCCACTCAGCTCTCACCCCTGTTCTTGTCACTGCCATAGAAAACGGGGAGATCAACAGGGAAAAGCTGCAAGTCGTACCTACCCTCCATTCGAGAAATCACCCAGAGCTGCGGCAGAGGAGCAGGGTCTCAGCGCCACAAAGTTCCAGAGTCGCCGCCGGTGGGTCTCATCTGAGCCCCAGAAAGGCCTGGACCCCAGAGACCTGGCTTGGCTAACCCCGAAGCTGGAGCTTAACCTGCACTCTGCAGCCCCGCCCCCTCGCGCCTCCCTGGACTCATCCCCGGTTTCCCTGGGTGCCAAGCACAGTGCGCGCAGGAGTCTGTGGCTCACACCCACACACATACATCCAGTTACTCGGGGCGCAGTGAGCTGGGGTGCCTGGCTTAGCCACGTCCCTGCGGCGTGCCCTCAGTGTGCCAACCTCTCTGTGCCTCAAATTCCGAGGAGTAAATCAGCTGATCTAAGAAACCCCAGCGTATCACCTGACGGAGACCGACCATCCTTAGCTTTCATCACAGGGCCCATTATGCCCCAAGGTTGAGCCCCCTTGACCCAGCCACAACAGCACCCACAGAGCTCGGAACAACTGCGCTGCGCCTGCGTGGCCTGGACGGGAGGGAGGACGCTGCCCAGCAGTCGCCCCTCGGTGCCCCGCGCGAGGGCCCAGGGCCCACCACTCCAGGGCAGCTCTGTCTAGGGACACCAACACTCCCCGTCCCTGGCAGCGCCTGCTCCCGGCGGGCGCCGGGGCACAGCTCTCCAAGGCGGCTCGGGGCAAACTCACCGAGCAAACAAGCGTCTGACCCAGCCGCTGCTCCCAGCCTCAGGTACGTCAACCAGCTGTGGCCAGTCCTCTTTGCCCTGGCCACAGGCACAAGCCACTGGGGACCCTGACCCCCACCCCAGCTGGCCATGGGCCCAGACCGGCCCTCCGGTGAGCTGGACTCACGCCAAGTCCACCTGCTGACAGGGCCCTGTGAGCGACTCACCTGCTGAAGTGGGGGCTCCCCATCTGGGATGGGGAGGCTGTGCACGGATGGACAGGGGCCCGGGAACGCGAGCCTGACGGGAGGTGGCAGGGCTGTGAGGGCCCCAATGACTCGGCTGTGTGACCCCGGGACGGTGGCCACACCTCTCTGAGCCAGGTACCTCTGTGGGGGCCCAGCTTGGGCTGCCTCCACCACAGTCCTGGCAGTTAGGGTGAGGGGAGGGGGCGTCTGGCTGCACAGTGTGCTGGGGGGATGCCAAGACCAGGCGCCCACGCAGGCACCCGGCACCCCCACTGTTGCTGCGGGCGCCGGCTGCTCCATCTACGCGAGCAGGTGACCTTGAAACAGCCGCGTGGCCTCCAGCCACCTTGTGTGGTGAAACGGGGTCCGGGAGCGTGGACTCCTGGCCATGTGCACGTACCACCTCAGAGGGTGCACGGGAAAGTGGGCGCCAGCTGCGTGGGGCGGCTGGGAGGCGCCCCTCCCCCTGGCTTCTCCCGTCATGCCCGCGGAAGCGCGACCTTGTGCCCACGCTAGCTGGTTACAGCAGAGATCCCGGCTCTGGGGGCCTGAGGTCCTGCTGCTGGTGCTGCCCAGGCCCCAGGGGACCTGTGGTCTGGATGACGATGCCCGGGGCCCAGGCCGGCCCAAGGCTGCCTCCAGAAGCCGCCCCGGACCCGGCGGCCAGCCTGGCGTTGCCCGGGCCGACGTCTGTGTTCACAGTCAGCCCCATCATTTGCAAGGACCCACAGAAGGCGGACTCAGGCCCCTGTGTAAAATTTATTAAGAATTTCGGGTTGGCCGCAGCAGAGCCTGAACCCCTGTGCCGGGCCCTGGGGCCGCAGGGCCTGTCCGCACCTCCCTCACCAAAGCACCGGCTCCCTGAGGCTGGAACGCCGTCCCTCCTGTCCACAGAGCCTGGTGTGCAGCAGCTGCTCAATGAATGAATTCTGTGGAGGGAGAAGGCGGGCGAGGAGCTGAGGACGAGCGGCTTCCACCTCGCTGCCTGGATGCCCACCCGGCTGGTCCTCTGGGGGGGCGCTGGGCCCCGGATCGTCCTCTGGGGGGGCGCTGGGGTGCCTCCCACCTCCCACACCTGCCTGGGCTGCCCCCCCCCCCCAGAGCTCACTGATTTCTATCTGAGCTCAACTGAGCGCTCCGGGGAAGTTCCGCAGCCTCTTGTGCATCCGGGTCGGGGGAGCTGCCCCTCGGCCCTGCAGGGAGCCAGCTCTGGGCACCTGTCTTAGCCCAGGCGTGGCCATGCTCGCTGCCCCGGGCACGTCTGCCACTGGACACAGAGCTTGCGAGGACAGGGCCTGGTGACAGGTTACCCCGCCTTAGCCGGGAGGCGTCTTCCCCCAGAGAACACACTGGGGTGCTCCGGCCCCCAAAGGGTCCTGGCGGGTGGTTTCCAGCCTCTGGGGTTCCGCTGTGCAGAACTGGAAAGCAGCGCAGAGCGCAAGGGGCTTCCAGGGGCGGGCGGCAGCGTCCCGGGCTGCCAGGCGCAGACTGTAAGTGGGGGAACCCGGCGGGTGAGTGGTGGAGGCCTCCCAAGGCCCCCAAAGGAGATGGTGGACGAGCTTCAGGTTGTTGCTCCTCTGATGGCCCTGGACACAGACCACCCCCGCGGTGCCCTCCTTCTGGACTGTTCTAGGGGAGGCTGAGGCTTGCAGGGCTTCCTGGAGCGGGCAGGAAGTGGTGTCTCCTGGGAGGGGTCGGTGGCTCGACCTGATCAAGGGCCTTAAGGCACATGCAGTGGGGAAGATTAAAGGGCCCAAGGAAGCAGGAATGTGGGCCAGGCGGAGGACAGGGAGCCCCCCACCACGTCGGCCCTGGATCCCCTTCCACACCCCAAGCCCCATATAACCCCAACCAGCTCCTGAGACTGCTGCGAGTCCTGTCGCCCACCTGAGGACGGACTCCCGAGGGGGCGCTGGGCCCTCTGGTGCGCCCAGGCCGGCTGGGGGCACAGGCCCCAGGACCCTGGGGCTGCAGGGGCTCTCCCCCTGGCTCCCCACTAAGACCCTTGCCCCGCCTCAGCCTGGAGTGGGGCTGCCTGTGCCCCAGCGGGAAAGCAGCTGAAGCTCCTGCATTGGGGACCCCTTCCTCCGCTTGTCTGTCTCCCCACAGACCCTTGCCTGGGTCCAACCCTCCATCCCCAGGGAGCCCCAAGTGCAGGAGGCTGGACCGGGGTCAGGAAGGGCCCTCCAGCCTAGCCGGTGCCCTGGGGAAGAGGACCCCAGTGAGAGCGCCTCCTGGAACCCAGACCTCAACACCCCGCCCTGTGCCACCCAGAGAAAGTTTGACCTCTCTGGGCCGCAGCTTCCCAGCAGGGAGCCGTGACCTGAGCGGCTGGTGAGAGGTGGGGCCTGCTGAGGAGCCTGTGAGCCTAGTACTCCCCCCCCGCCAGCCCCAGTCTGCGCCCCAGGTCCCCCCTCTGTCAGTGGGGCTACAGGGGACCCCAGGGAAAGAAGTCTTGGTCTCTCTGCCTCCCCCCACCTCTCCACCGACCAGACACCCCCACCCACTTGGCTGCCCCGCCTGGGGTGGGAGACTTGATTGCTCAAGGCCAGAGCACAGACAGGAACCTGAAAAGCCGCCTTGACCCCCTGGGGCTCACGGGGTGGTGGTGTGGGGGTGCAGAGCAGCCCAGCTCCAGCTCCAACTTGCTTCTCCCCAGCCCCTAGGGGCTGGCTGGCCCCACCCGCCCTGAGTGTAAATGTACTGCTGGGCCCTGGGGGTGGCTGGCTGGTCAGGGGGAGTGAGAGGAGGCGGGAACAGTGGGGGAGCCCCTCCCCCCACGGGAGTGCTCCCCTCCCTCTCCCCATGCCCCCCCATTCCTCACTCAAGTGCCACCGTGTGCCGTGTGGGGTGGGGAGGACACGCTGTGGACAGCAGGCACCGGGGTAGTCAGGGACACCTGTGGGCCCCAGAACATGGGGTGCAGTCTGTGGGCCTCCCTGCTGGTGGCCCCCAGAGGGGCGGGGCCTTTGCGGACGTTCCAGCCTGCTCTGTGTGACTTCTCGATGCGGCGGTTTGTGCGGTGTGTGGAGTGTGGTGTGGCTTGATGTGTGCCGCGTGTGGGGTGGGGTGCGCGTGTGGTGTGGGGGGGCTGCTGTTGGCGCTGTGCTGTGTGGACGGCCTGTGTGTCCTCCCATCTGGGCCGC
>NW_004567107.1:3592042-3592894 GCF_000260355.1 Condylura cristata | reverse complement strand
GGCGCGAGGCTGGCGGCGCCAGGTCACCGGGGGCAGCGGCGACGAGATCAGGACTCCTAATCCCGCACTCTCCTGGACGTGGAAATACGGGGGGAGAGGGGCGGGGGGTATGGAAGTCTGGAAAAGAGGAGGGACGGACAGGTCGTCCCCGAACTTGAAAGCCCCCTCTGGCCCTAGTGAAAGGCGAGTGGGGAGTGGGGGTACCTGCACAGGGTTGGTCCAATCTGTGCCTTGATCTGGCTCCGTTTTTTTCTGGAGCCGGGGCAGCCCTGCAGAAAAGGCCGCTGCCTCCGCACCCCGCCCCGGCCCAAGCACCGCCCGCCCAGCCTAAGGCCTCCTTCGGCTCTCAGCGCGGTCTGTTCCTTCGCTGGCCAGGAGGCGGCGGTAACCGCTGGAGTCTGAGGCTGGGGAGCGGGGTGCGCGAGAGGAGGGGGGCGGTCGGGACCACCGAGTCCAGAAAGAGGGAGGGCCACTCGGCCTTTGCCCAGGGAGTCGGCACGCTGGTGCGCCCGTGCCAGACCTGGGCGGGGGCAGGGAGGGAGGAGTCCTGCTGGATCAGGGCAGCTCAGTTAGGGGGCTGTGGGCTGTCGGGGCCACCCTCGCTTTTGCCCTGACCAACCGGACTCCACCCACAGAGGGGGAAACATATGCGCCCCCCCCCAGCTGCCTGCCCTGCCCTGGGGGATCAGATGGCAACCAGCCTGGGAACTAGATGAGGACAGCCAGGGCACACAGGGCTCTTTGCCCTGGCCCCAGTGGACCCCTGGCCCTAGGGGACCCCTGGCCCGAGTGGCCTCTGGCCTGAGTGGCCTCTGGCCCTAGGGGACCCCTGGCCCTAGGGGACCCCTGGCC
>NW_004567107.1:3586564-3591942 GCF_000260355.1 Condylura cristata | reverse complement strand
AGTGGCCTCTGGCCCTAGGGGACCCCTGGCCCTAGGGGACCCCTGGCCCGAGTGGCCTCTGGCCTGAGTGGCCTCTGGCCCTAGGGGACCCCTGGTCTGAGTGGCCCCTGGCCCGAGTGGACCCCTGGCCCATAGTGGATCCCTGGCCCGAGTGGACCCCTATCCTGAGTGGACCCCTGGCCTGAGTGGCCCCTGGCCCATAGTGGATCCCTGGCCCGAGTGGACCCTGGCCCGAGTGGAACCCTGGCCCATAGTGGATCCCTGGCCCGAGTGAACCCCTATCCTGAGTGGACCCCTATCCTGAGTGGACCCTGGCCCGAGTGGACCCCTGGCCGGAGTGGACCCTGGCCCGAGTGGACCCCTGGCCCGTAGTGGACCCTGACCCGAGTGGACTCCTGGCCCGTAGTGGACCCCTGGCCCGAGTGGACACTGGCCCGAGTGGACCCCTGGCCCATAGTGGATCCCTGGCCCGAGTGGACCCTGGCCCAAGTGGACCCCTATCCGGAGTGGACCCTGGCCCGAGTGGACCCCTGGCCCGTAGTGGCTTCCCTGCAGGGCTGATAGAATTTAACCGGTTTTGTCCCAGGATTGAGGAATAGGGCAGAATCTCCCACTTTCCAGAAGGGGAGGGGCTGCCTGCCCCTCGCGCCCCTGGTCCACAGCCCCCAGGCACAGCAACCAGGAGCCGGAGCGGTCTGTGCAGGGAGACCTGGTGCAGGTCGCCTCCCCCCGGGACCGCGTTCATCTACGAGGCAGAGCCTCTCCTCACCCTTGACTCTCGCCCCACAGCGGGCCTGGGACTCCAGTAGTCTTCCATGTCCGCGCTGTTGCGGAAGACAGGAGGGGCCGGCGCCCGGTGGAAGTCCCTGGCCTCAGGACCCAGTACATCATGGGGCTGGACAGAAAGGAATCCTAGAGCGAGAAGGGAGGCCAGCTGAGGGTGCTCCGGGGTGTCGAGGCAGCAGACGGGGCTCCCCGGACCACCCGGAGGTCCCAGGCACTGCGGCCAGACCTATTTCACAGATGAGGAGGCTGAGATGCAGATTGCAATAGGAGGCTGGCCCTGTGCCCAACAGCCTGGCTGCAGGGCCCTGGTAGCCTCGGCTGACCCCACACCTGCCTCCCGCCCAGCTGCACGATCTCCCCAATCTCCCCAGCTTCCGTCTCCAGCGTCTGCGTGCGTCCAGGGCGGATTGCTGGGCAGTGGAGGCCTGGGGGTGCAGGATAGGCTGCTCTCCACAGGAATGCCTCCCTTGCTGGACCACTGGCCTCCAAGTGAAACCACTTGGGGCGGGGGTGCCTCTTTCCTTGGACCCCAGGAGCGACTGGGGGCACTGACTTCTCAGCCGCTTCATCACCTGATCTCCTGGCTTTGGGATCCCCACCAAGCTAGAAAGTGGCCAAAGCCCACACTATCTCAACTTTCCAGACCCTAGGGGGACCGGGCAGGGTCCCTCTGGAACATGGGAGTGTCCTGGCTGGTCCAGCGGGTGTTGCTCTGTATGGAGATGCAGGCAGATGGCTGTAGGGGCCCTGGGGCTGCTGGGTGTTGAGAGAAGACAACAGACAGGTGGGAGGGGCCGGGGTGGGCTCGCTCTGCCCAAGCAAGGGCCAGCTTCTTAGAAAGCCCTAGAAATACCCACGTCCACCCCCTTCATCCACAGGTTTGAGACAAACTTCTGCAGGGGTCCCGGACCAGACGGCAGGGGCAGGAGGTATGACCTGCTGGAACTTTCTGTGCACCTATTCACCCTGGACCCTGAAGTCAACCTCCATGGGTATAAAAAGAGGTTTCTGGCACCTTCTGATCTTCCCTGGCACCTGCAGGCTGTTGGGGGCCAGGGTGAGCTGGGGAGCCGAGGCCTGTGGGAGCCCTTGGTGGGAAAGTCATGCCCCGGCGGCGGGACCCGGCAGCCTCTCCTGCAGCTGCACCCTGGATCCCTCTGCGTGGCCCTTGGAGGTCACCCTGACACTCAGAGGGGGTCAGAGGCAGCCACTGCAGGGTCCGGGCCTCCTGCGGCAGGACCCAGGGCTCAGCCTCTGCTCTTTCAGCTCCAGGCGGAAGATTCTGGGCCCCGGCTCCCACCGTCCACTCACCGGCACAGTAGCGCTCCCAGTAGCGGATGGCTGTGTCCCGGAGGGTCTCGTCTGCGAATCGCACTCGGAAGGGGCGGCACCGTGGCCTGTGGGGCCCAGAGGCTTCCCCCGAGGAGCTGTGGGAGAGCACGGCCTTGAGCTTGGGGGGCTGCGGGTTGTGGAGTCTGTTGAGAGAGGGGAGAGGGACAGGGAGGGGCAGGGCCTGAGCCCGCGGCCTCTCACCCCACCACACACGTGGCCAGACCAGAACTCGCTGTGGCCTGTCAGCCCCCAGAACCAGCTGCGTCCGTGACAGCCGAGGAAACTGAGGCCCACAGATGTCTGCATCTTGCCTGTGGTCACACAGCTGGCTAAAACTGGTCACAGAGCCAACGTGCAAATTCTGGTCCCACTGAATTCTGGTCCTTTCTATCAGGCCAATCAGCAGCGAGAATAATAAATACTCAGGGACCATTCCACCCAAGCTCCAGCCTTAACTCTTCTTTTTTGCGCATTATTTCTATGTATTCTTTGTGTCTATCATCTACCTCCAGGGCCATCTGCTCATCTGTTTGTCTATCTCCCGGCCTCTCTGTCTCTATCACCTCCCATCTCTGCTCACCCCACATCATCCCTGTCTCCCCTTGACCCGCCTCCCCTCCACTTCTCAGCTTCAGAAACCTCAATTCAGTTACCAGTGACCTCAGTTTATAATTCTCTTGCTTTATCAGCTCCTCTGTCAATGCTGAGTCCGTGAACCTCAGTTTCCCCATCTGTAAAATGGGGTTCATCGCCGCGTCCTCCACGCAGGGTGTGGCGACAACGTAGATGACAGAACACCCTGCCCAGATCTGCAGCACTCGGAGTCCACCTCTCTTCTGGGGATCGCCAGCCCGAGCCGGGCCCCTTCCAGCCACGTGACCCCGAGCCTCCATTTTTCAGTCTTGCCCAATCAACTCTGCCTTTGTACCATGGGCACCCTCCCAGCATCCTGTAAGGATTTGGTGAGGCATCTAGGACCTGGCCTGGCATGGGGCCTGTGCTCATTAAAGGTATCTGCTATGGCTGCATTTATTGTTTTGACTTCAGCCCCCAGGGCAAAGCTGCAGGAGGGCCTGGTTGATGGCCTTGGCTGTTACTCAGACGAGCCTGTTCGTCCTAAAAGACTTGCATGTTGCTATGTCTGCACCCACTTATCTGACCATATCTTGATGTATGGCTGCGTCCTCCCACTTCTTCCTCCCACAAAAGAGCCAGGTGGCCAGGAAGAATCTGGGGCAAGACTGGCTATAGGCGCTGGGACCGTTACCTAGCCGCTGTCTGTCACCCAACTCTGCCACACTCTGGAACCCAGCTTCTCCTCTCAAGGGCTGAGGAAGCCGGTGTGCATGTCCCCCGCTGCCCTTTCTGCAGAACCTGCCTGAGGAGTCCTGCACACCACGTGGTGCCCAAGTATTGGCTTTTGAATCTGTCCACCTGCCGTCGCTTACCTTCAGGATCCTGAGAGCCATACTTAAGCTATATCTTGGGAGAAGTTGGGTGCTAATTTGGACTAGCTGATGCAAAGTTTCTAGACTGGCTAATGTTTTTATTCCTGGGCCTATTCTGACCCCTCCGTGATGTCTGCATGGAACTCTGTGTCAGGAAGGGTTTGGAATGGGGAAAAGTGCTGTGATAGATTAGTTCTGTCTGCCACGGTCCCAGGTGAGAAGGAATGGTACGTATGTCAGTTATTTACTCTCCTGGTCCTTAAGCAGGGCTCTTCATCCTTCGCCTCTGTTTCAGCCTGTTTAAGCTGGAGCGATTTTTTCTGCCTTCTTTCCCCTTCTATCAGAGCTATGACACACAGGCCCAGGTAAACTCTTCTCCACCTTCATGTCTTATTTTCCCCAATATTTGACATATAGTATAAAACTTAAAAGTTAGAGGAAGAGATGAATGGTGAGATGGGTGAAAGATACAGACTGAGTGGGTGGACACATGGATGGATGAAAAGGTGTGAACAGACGGCTGGATCTTAGGAGGCTGGGTAGGTGTGCGTTTAGATGAAGGACTATATAGATGATACAGATGACACTAGAAATAGATCGTATGCTGGTTTTATAAGTGAATGGAATTTAGCTTCTTTGTGCTGTGCTTTAACCTGCTGCACCACCAGGGAGGGACGAGGACTGACTTTTAAAAAAGATTTATTTATTTTTATGCATACGGGAACTGGGGTACAGGCCAGATGTGCTGGGGGGTGAAAGGAGTCACCAGAGACAGAGTGGGGAGCAGAACAGGCAGATGGACTGAAAATTCACTGCTGAGAGGAGCAGTAGGGAGACAGGAGAGGTCTGCTGCACCACATGGGTCACCTTCCTGGCCGGGGATGGAACTTGTGCTGCAGAAGCTGTGACCAGCTTCACAGTGCTGCGCTTTAACTCATTGTGCTACCAGGGAGGGCCCGCTGATTGATGTTTTGATTCATGGATAAATAGCTAGAATTGTGGGAGGTTGTAGATGGGAGGTGGAGAGATGGAAAGATTCATAAACTGGATATAGAAGAGCTGGCTCACAGATGAGATATAAGCCAGGGTGGGTGGATGAAAGAGATAGTGAATGTTAATGGATTCACGGATGAATAATGAATGTTAGCAGGTGAATGGCACAGATATTGACACATGGTCCTTGATCCGGTTGGGAGGCCTGATTCATGGATAGATCTACACAGTGATGGCATAGATGGACCTGGGGGGTCGATTATAATGCTTTGGTGGTAGCCTGATTCACGCATGGACTGTGGAGGACTAGGACAGAGGTGTACATTCATGGGTGAGTGGCAGAGGAAGGAAGGAAGTGCTTTCTCGCCACCCTTTTCCCTACACCCACAACTCACTGCTTGGGTTCCTTGACTAGGTGGAGTTGCGACTGATCTCTCCTCGGGCGTCCCAGGGCTGGTATCTGATGGAGCGAAAATTCCGGAAGACCCTCCTGGAGGTACGGTGATTGGCCCCTTGAAGACAAATAGGCGCAGCTGGAATGAGGGCACTGGGCTCCCCCACCTTGGGAACACCCGTGGCAACCCTGCCCCCTGCAGGTCACTGGCACTTACAGCAGGTCTGAGTGCATGGAGTAGCTGGAACCCCGAGAGGGTCGGAGATACTCGGACACCGCCCTCTGATGCTGCAGTGCTGAGGCTGCCGGGAGCCACGAGGGGTGGGAACAGTTAAGAGTGTTTCCTGGGGTCTCACAGTTGGCTTGCCTCGGGCCTCAGTTTGCTCCTCCGTACAACCTCCCCCGTGCACGGTGGTTCCAGGACT
>NW_004567107.1:3583139-3586304 GCF_000260355.1 Condylura cristata | reverse complement strand
CTCACACTGCACCCGGAGCTGGCGCAGGAACTGCCGGAACCTGCTGGGGAGGAGCTCTCCCAGGAGGGCGCCCAAGAAGTCGGGGCCCTCCCGGGCCGAATCCCGCCGGGGGTCCCCGCGCAGTTCAGGCCTGCGGCGCTGAGGCGCGGGGTCCTGGGGCGCGTGGGCTACTAGCAGGGGCGGTAGCAGCGGCGACTTGACCCCCTGCGGGTTCTGCGCCGCTCGCTGGGTCACGGTGCGCAGGGCGGGCAAGTGGGGCTGGGGGCTCCTGCAGCTCCCCACGAGCTCGGGGTGTGACCACTCGCTTCTGGAGTCTGGCCACCACCCGGCGGCGCCAACCGACGTCCGAGAGCACCCCGAACACTTGGCGCCGGGGGCCGCCCGGAGCTCGGGCTGAGTCAGCCTGGGAAGCAGCAGGACTCTCCTGCGGCGATCGCCGTCGCCGGGAAACCCCTGGGGCGCCACCTGCTGGGCCCCGGGCTTGGGGTGACGCCGGGGCATGTCTGGCCCAGCGCTCAGCTCAGGGCACCCTCAGCCCTAGCGGGCTCAGGGCGCCTGGTGAAGGGGAGAGCCGGGCACAGGCCCGCGCCAGGCCATAGTACCCCGAGGGCGGGTGTTTGGGGGTGACACCGCCGGCTGGCCAGCGTGAGCGGCTTCAGACTGGAGCTCCCGGGCCTCTGTTTCCTCACCTGAATGGCGGTGACGGTGAAAGTACCCACCTTTTTGAGTTGTGACGCTTAAATGAGCAAGGGGTTGTTGGTCACCGAGAACAGTGCCGCTGGCGCCGCGCGCGAGCGTTTTTAAAAGGCGTTTTTAAACGGATGCAGTCTCGGCTCCACCATTAGCTTCATAGCCTTGGGCAGGCCAACTGATTAACTTCTCCCAGCCCGGGGCTGCCCTCACAGGTAGAACTGGGATAAAGTGACCCCCAGCAGCCTCTGATGCAGGGAGTGCTTCACCATGTGGGGCGTGGGGTCCCAGGGTCTGTTACCCTTGTCTGCATGAGGCTGACACTCCAGCAAGCTTGAAACAGACCTCACCCAGCCCCCGTCCAGACCGTTGGCGCCTCAGTCCCTATGATGGGGAGCTTGTGGAAAACGCAGATGCCTTGGTTCTGATTCAGTAGATCTTGTGGGACCCAGAGGACACCTTGTTTTGCTTTTGATTTCTTTCACCAATGCCTCCTTTGGGACACAGAGCCTCAGATCTATCTCCAGAACCTTGTGACTCTGGGGCCTCCATGTAGACTGTCTGGTGAGGCTTCTGAATGGGGTCAGAGAAGGTCCCAAGAGTTTAGAGCCCCTAACAGGTGGACTGGAGCCTGGGGCAGCCATCTTTCCTGCCTCATCACACTGCTGCCCTTCCCCCACCTCCTCTAACCTCCTTCCTTCTGGGCCTCTGAAGGTCATTGTGATCCCCCTCACTGAAGGCCAAGTGGTCACCAAGGGCAGGGGGTTCAGGGGCAGCCCCCAGGGCTGCAGTCACAGGCAGGCAGCCAGCTGCCCCTTCCCCATGGAAGGGTGGAGCCCCAAGGGGCCAGCTACCCCTACATCTCCAGGAGGCCCAGGTGGGTCACATTTGACCTGGGTGGCTTTGGATGAGAGCTTCCAGAAGGCTGGGCAGTGAGGGTGCAGTGGGCCTGGAAACCAAGAGCTAACTGCAAGGCTGTGCTCTGCCTCTGAGGGCTGGGTCATGTGGCCAGCCTCTGCGTTCTCAGAGGTAAAATGGACTCTGCTGGGGTGCAGGGAAGAAGCTGACACTGGAGTGCAACAGGGTAGTTTGGACTGCCATGTCTCTGGCGTGGTATACTTTCACATCCCAACCAGGGAGGGAAGGACACACCTCCCTGGGAAGTCAGAAGATCGGGTAGGAGAGAGTGAGTTTTTTAAAACTGGATGGGAACAGCATGTGGGCTCGATTTCCAAGAGGCCCTCCAGCCCGGCAGTGTACACACATTACTAGGATTCAGAGAGGCAAGGAGATTCAAGATACGGAGCAGGACAGGCCTGGAAAGGCCCTGGAGCTGGGGTGTGAGGAAGGGCTTTCTCTTCTGTTGACAGAAAAGGTAGGGGTGGATTTTAAGCAGCCCTGAAAGAGCTGGAGCCAGAGCCACCCCCGAAGGGGGTCACAGACATCCCCAGCCATTGAGCTTGCCGAGGTTCTAGCCCCTTCTCTTAGACACATGCAGCTGAGGGGCCTGGGCGTGGGGGAGTGCCTAACCTGGAGTACTCTGGGAGGGGAAATAATAGGTAGCAAAAAAGATTAGGGGTTTTCAGTACCCTCCCCCTCTGCAGTTTTCTCTTTGAAACTCCATGTAAGCACCTTCTGTGGGTAACTCCCAGTGGAAAACCGCAGACCACGACATTCGTGGAGGAAGGATGAACTTAGAGAGGAATATTGTCAACACGGGGCCTCCTCGGTGTGGGAGCCCACGCCTGTGCAAACACCCCGCGAAAGGCGTGACTTGCGACAGCCACTTGTCAGCCCTCAGAGCGCGGGGAGGTGGGTGGCTGGTCCTTCTGTCTGGCACAAGAGTTGAGGCTCGGAAGGGCTCCCGAGTTCTGCCTGCCTGCTCAGCCAGCTCCCGAATTTCATCATAGGGGAGGGGCGTAGGAGAGGACCACCTTTTGGAGTGGAAACTTATTGGGCTTGTCTTGCTTGGGGTGGCAATCTCTCGGCACTGCCAAGCGTATGATTTTTATCATTTGTTCACAGGTGCGTTATTTCAAGATGCTAATTGTTATGGATTCGAGGAATAAGGCTACACACACACACACACACAGAGTGGAAAACCCACAGAACATTAATTTTTAAGAGTCCAGCCCAGCGGCCACTAAAGAACAGGTGCACGTCCGGCGCTGCTGTCCCTTTCAATCCCGGCGGTCCCTAAGGTCCAGTTGAGGCGGGGCCCAGGGGGCGGGGCAAGTCGGTCCGGGGTGGGGCTACGCGTGGCCCCGCCCCGGCGCCCGGAAGTGACGCGGCCGGACAAAGGCAGCGCGCGCCGCCAGGTGTCGCGCCTGGGGCTGCTCGGGAGGACCGGCTGTGGGCTGGCGGGCTCCTCGCCGCCGCCGCGCTCCCTGGCTCTTCCCGGTCCTCATTCTCCCGGTCCCGGGAGCGCCCGCCGGGGTGAGTAGCGCGAGGCGGAGCGGGGGCGGCGGCCGCCGG
>NW_004567107.1:3571953-3583039 GCF_000260355.1 Condylura cristata | reverse complement strand
CGGTGCTCCTTCCGCCGCTGGCTCTGGATGCCCAGGTACATGGTGCGCACGTACCTGCGGAGAGAGGACACGGCTCAGCCACGCGGGGCGGCGGGGCCGGGGAGCAGGGGGACCCCAGTGTCGGCGGGGCACGCTCTCGAGCCGGCCCGGGCCCCACAAGCCCTTTCCCGAGCCTCCGTTTCCCCAGTGAGAACCCGAAGTAAGGAGCGCGCCCTCTCCGTGGATTCCGTGAAATGTGAAGGCGGCGCCGCGCGCGGCAGTGCCCGCAGTGGGGGCTGGACGCGGGCGCGTCGCCTAGAGCCCTTGGCGTCAAGGTCAGCTGTTGACAAGAGGCTGTCAGGTGGACGGTGCGGCTGGGCGGCCCGACCGCGTGTGCGCCCTCGGGGCCCTGGTGTCGCTCTCACCCCGCCAGGAATAGCATCAGCTGGTGCCAGACGCCCCGACGGTGGTGTGGGAGGGGCAGGCGGCCCCACAGTCAGAGGGGCCAGCCCTAGGGAGAACAGAGCTCACGTCTGGGTCCCCTGCCACTCTGCTGTCTGGGTCCCCTGCCACTCTGCTGTCTCCGTGTGTCTTAAGGCCCCCCCACACCTTTGATGGAGTTTTTCCTTGATGGACTGGGAGGGGTGGAGGTACCGCCTGTGAGATGATCTTCAGGACACCAGAAGCCGTAGGGTGGGCCCCAGAGAGTTCCCCAGCATCTGCAGGGGTTGTGATTACCCGGATGGAAAGTGCACCCCTCCCTGCTGGCCCAGGCTGATTGGGCCCCCCAGGTTGAGCACCCAGCTTAACAGTAATGATCCCTGCATGGGTCCAGCACGCTGCAGTTTACACTCGGCAGTGTTGATGAGTTGTCTGACAGGTTTCTAAGCTGGGGCTGAGGCTCCTGTACGCTCGCTGCACGCTTTCCGTGTGCACCCCGGGTGGTGCAGCCTTCCTGTCAGGTGCCCATTGTATAGATAAGTACGCTTCCTTCCCTGTGCCGTGTCTGACCTGTGCCTTCACAGCCCCCCTCATCTGACCCATCCGACCCTGGTTTTAAACAGTTCCCCTGTTTTGGTCTTTCTCCCTCCCCTTTTTCACAGACTGCCCTGCTGTTCTCATGTGTCCACCACTATCCACTCAGATGCAGGCCCTGCCCAGCAGGCTGCCGAGGGAGGAGGCAGGCTCATGAACTGGCAGAAGAGAAGGATGAGCTGATGCTGAGAGTTCAGACATGGCTCTCAGGAATCCTGGGAGACAAGAAGGGGTAGTGGGGGTGCTGTCAGCTGGTCCCCTAAACACCTTGGCGCAACCATGAAGGAAGCACAGACACATCCTGGAAGTCGAGATCAGGCTTGCCCTTCTCTCCGCGTGGGGTGAGAAACGTGGCTAGCTGGTGTCCAGGCCCTTCCCAGCCAGGGCCAGTAGCTCCCCCCATGATCTGGAGTGTGGAGACGGCTGCCTGCTCCCTGAAGGACAGCTCGCTGCTCCTGGGGCTCCGCCACTTCCTGCCCATGCCCGTCTGGACACTGGGAAGAGCCACAATATAGACAGGGCCCAGTCATCATTTAATATTAAACCAGGTGTTGACGCAAATGTCAAAGCTGGACTTGCCCTTTCCTGGCCTAGATGTGTCTGCCCGGCTTGTTCCTAGGAGGCCTTGACATTTAAAGGAATCGTGGGAGAAGGCTTTGGCGGAGTAATGGACTTCAGTGGATGGTTTTGGGGGGTTTTGCTGAAAGTGGGAAAGGATATCATTCCATAAAGCCTGTTCCTCAGCCCATTAACCTAGCAGTTAGTAGCACCCACCCCCGTCAGGTCCTGGGCTAATGGTGTGCAAAGCGTTGGCCCCTGGACACTTACCTTCTGGGGAAAGCTGGCCAGCAGCGTGTGTGCAGCCAGGCTGGGCTTGGTCCCAGGTATTCCCTCCAAGTACACGCAAGTGAACTTTTGCCGAATGCTTTGCGCCGGTGGGAGGCGAGAGGAAGCAGACGAGTCTCAGGATGCCACATTCTCTGGGAGCTCTGGGCTTGCTACCGAGTGCCACGCTTGCTGGGACTGGGGGGCGTGAGGTGGACAGGGCATTGTCGCTGGGCTCCCGTCTGCGCAGGAGTGTCACCTGGCTGCCGTGTGCCTGTTGGTAGGGCCTGGGTGGCCCATGGGGTCCTTACCCCTTTCTGAACCCACTCATATGGGACCCCCGTGCTTACATGGTGACAGGCTTTGGGGAGCTGTAGTGGCACCTGCCTTTCCAAGCCAGCATTTGGGGCGTAGCAGTTTTCCACCTTTGACTCACCTTGAACTTACGGCTGGAGTGGGGGTGCATTCTCATAAGCAGGGGCTACCATTGTCCAGTACAGCATCAGGTCGGGGTGCTGCGGGAGGCTGCAGTGATCCAGCATGGCTGCAGTTCTTAGAGCCAGGGCCCCAGCCTGGCAGGGCCGGCTCATCTGCAGGGGCGGGGCCGCATGCCAGCCACTCGAGACTGAGGAAGGATCTGGGCGCCGTGAGGGCTGCTGCCGCAGGTGGGAACACAGACTGAGGAGCTGGAGGTTGGTGCACAGGTGCGGTTGCTCCCTGCTGGTCCCGCCGCACACCCTGATGACCTTGTCCATGAGGACTGCCCATGACCGTGAGGGGCGCGAGAAGGCCCCCCGCTTCTAAGCTGCCAGGCGGGGCTGGGCTTTGGAGAGGGCTGAGCGTGACATCATTAGGCGCCTTCTTGAGTTTGGCTGGTGGGTGGGCCTGCGGCTTCTGGAAGATTCTTTCTCTTCTGAGACCAGGGACACTGGTGAACAGGCTAGCCCCTGCCTCCTCAGCCCCCACGCCAGTGGAGCGGACAGAGTAAATGTGGCTCTGATGGAGAGACGGGTCCTGAAGGCAGCAGGACTCCGGGCGGCCCTCCCAGGAGGCTACCCCGGGCCGACACCTTCATGTGGGACTGCGCCCCGCGCGGGGAGGGCTGGCAAGCGAGGGCTCGGCAGGTGGCGGCCTCGTGACTCGGGTGAGGCGCTTCTCTTCTGGGGCGGTGACCCGTCCTCCCAGGGGCCCTCGTGCTGGGCCAGAGCATGAGCTGCTACTGGTCCCGACTTCTAGGGTGGCTCCTGACACCCTGCTCTTCCCCTGAGTGCTACTGCCCTTCAGAAGCCTGCCTGGCCTCTGGCCACCCACACACCCATCCCGCAGCCTCTCCCCGTCCTCGTGCGGCCAGCGCGGGCCGTGCCCAGAGTGCTTGTGTGTCCTGTCTGCGAGTCTGCCTCTGCCACCCCCACTCTCCCCACTCCGCAAGGGCAGTCCTAGGGTCACCCCACCCCACCCTCTGAGTCACCTCAGCACTCCACTCTGGGGGTCTCGCGGCTCTGCAGCCTCACAGCCTGCGGCGGAGGGCGTTCCGCTGGCCTCCGAGGGTCCAGGCGCCTTGGTCTTGCTGCCCACGCCTGGCCTGTGGAGCCCCCCAGCCACCGGCCTCCCAGCGAGCGCCTCCTGTGGCTCACTCCACCCCTCGCCCACCCCCTCCCGCTTACCCTGGGCGGGTGCAGCTCCTGCTCTGTGGGTGCAGGCCGAGCGAGGCCCCGGTACCTCCACTTGCCAGCCACAGCCTCCCGCCTCCGTGTGCCAGGCTGGCTCCTGCCTCCATGGTGGTGGTCAGCTCCCGGCCGCCTTCCCTGATGGCCTGGCTGACTCAGCTCCCTGGGGCGACGGCTCTGCCGCCCTGACTCAGGGCCGTGGGTGCTCTGTCCGCTGTCGCCCTGGCCCCAGAGGCCTACTCCTTAGCGAAGGGCCGGACCCCCAGGGCTGTGTCTCCCCAAGACCGGCTGGGGTGGCCACTGGAGGGGGCTGCTTCCTTCTCTCCGGTGTAGGGGTGCTCTGTCCCAGTCAGCGAGGAAAGAGGGCCCTGCTGAAGTGAGGCAGCCCTGCGGGGTGCGGGAAGACACTGCCAGCCACGGGGAGAAGCCGGCGTGGGGACGCTGGGCCGCCGCCTGCCTCGGGCAGGGTGGGGGGCCCACGGGCTGACGAGCGGCTTGCTCCCAGCAGGCGCCCTGCTGAGGCTGGTGCTGCGGAGCCGGCTGCCGGCGGCATGACGAGCGAGGTGATAGAGGACGAGCAGCAGTTCTACTCGAAGGCCAAGACGTACTGGAAGGAGGTCCCGGCCACGGTGGACGGCATGCTCGGGGGGTACGGCCACATCTCCGGCATCGACATCAGCAGCTCCCGGAAGTTCCTGCAGAGGTTTCTGAGGGTAGGCCGGTCGGGAGCGCCCTCCAGGAGAGGAGGGGCCCTGCTTGCCCCCGTCCCCTGGGCTGCCCAGGCCTCAGGTCCCCGTGCCCGGGCGGGTGGGCGGCGTGGGCTTTGCTTCCACTGGCCAGGCCGGGCCTCAGCTGCTGGGGGCGGCCGTCCGGGCCCCAGAATGGAGCGTCTCTCGTTAAACTGTTCCCTTGTGCCAGTGGGCACTGGAGCCGTGAGTGTTGCCCGTGCTGCCCGGGCTGGCTCCCGGTCACTCGGTGCCCGCCCCCAGCGCCCAGGCCGGCGTCTCCGTGCTGGAGCCTCTGGGGCCGCCTCTTCCCGCGCCCGCCCCATCTGCCTTCTTGGCCTGTCTTCTGGAGCGCCCGCTCGCCCGTGGCCCCCCGCCGGACCCCCTTCCATTCTCTGCTGGGGTCGCAGTGAGGCGACTGTCCTTCGCCCGGGCTCACCTGACGTGGAAGCTGGCCTTCACCCAGCAGCGTGCCCGGAGATGGCAGCGCCCACCCCGTCAGTGTGCCCACCCCGTTCCAGCCCCCAGCCGGGTCCTGACCTGAGGGGTTCTGGGGGAGGGGAGGACCGGCCTTCCCAACCTCCCACCTCCTGACGGCCCTGGCGCCCGCCCTAGGACGGCCCCAACAAGACGGGCACCTCCTGCGCCCTGGACTGCGGCGCCGGCATCGGGAGGATCACCAAGCGGCTGCTCTTGCCCCTCTTTGGCGTGGTGGACATGGTGGACGTGACCGAGGACTTTCTGGTCAAAGCCAGGACCTACCTGGGCGAGGAGGGCAAAAGGGTGAGGAACTACTTCTGCTGCGGCCTCCAGGACTTCAGCCCCGAGCCCAGCGCCTACGATGTCATCTGGGTCCAATGGGTGATAGGTGAGTCCCCGCCCTCCCTGCGCCCCAGGGCCATGGGCGACAGGTCCGGCTTGGACCCCAGGTGGGAGCCTGGCGACTGCTCACGCCGGTGGCACTAGGTCTTCACGTGCCGTCTTGTCTTTAGCATTAACTTTGATTTTCAGTGTCAGTTGTTATTGATTTGCCTACAAATACCACATGTTGGGCGTAATTTTTTGATGAAAAACTTCAACTGGCCAGTCAGTCAGTTTCTCTCAGGGTTCCCCCGTGGGGACAGCGCTGCCCCGGCATTGGGGCGAGCTGCCCCAGTAAGGGCGCACACCTGCTGGGGACTCGCTGGTTGTGGCCCCCAGAAGGCACCCGCCCTTTCGGTACTCGCCCAGCCAGGCCGGGAGGGCGGGTGCCCCTCGGGCAGCTGCCCCCTATCAAACTAGGCTAGTAGCTGTCGCGTGAGCTGGGCCATGTCAGGCCGAGAGTGGACACCGGGTGAGGGCCTGAGCACCCCGGTGACGCGGCCCTTCCCCCCCCCGCCCAGGCCACCTGACCGATCAGCACCTGGCCGAGTTCCTGCGGCGCTGCAAGCTGGGCCTGCGCCCCAACGGCATCATCGTCATCAAGGACAACATGGCCCAGGAGGGCGTGATCCTGGACGATGTGGACAGTAGCGTGTGCCGGGACCTCGAGGTCGTCCACAGGATCATCCACAGCGCCGGCCTCAGCCTCCTAGCCCAGGAGCGGCAGGAGAATCTCCGCGAAGAGATCTATCACGTCTACAGCTTGGCGCTGAGATGAGGGCACCGGGAGCCCCAGGGACCTGTGTGGGGTCGGCAGCGAGAGCTGGGCGCCACCCCCAGGCCGCTCTGCCACCCACACACTGCTGCAGACTCCTCGGGAGGCAGGAGGGGGCTGGCCCCTGCTCCTGGGGGACGCAGAGTGGCGAGTCCCGCGGCAGCAGGGCCTGGCCTTCAGCCACAGGCCCTGCCGCCGCAAGAGGAAAAGGACCCCAGCTCGCTGGGTGACAGTCCCCGCAGGGAGGAGCTGGGCAGTGAGCGGGGCTGGCGCGGCCTCCGAGCAGCTGTCGGGGAGCGTGTCCGAGCTGCGTCTTGTGACGGGGCCCTGGTGCCTCAGCACGGGGGAGACCATAGCCTCGCTGCTGACTGTGCCTTCTGGTTCCTCACTGGGGGGCATTTTTGGTCAAAAATAAAAGGGGTGAGTGCTGTACTGCAAAGGCCTTGCCAGTCCCGAATGGTGCCTTCTTCACCAGGGCTGGGGTGTCGTGCTGCTCGAGAGCTGTCCCCCAGTGCCGCACCTCCTGTGCCTAACACAGGCTCCTTCACCCTGAACTGGGGGGAACAGAGATGTCACCCAAGAACTGAGAGAATCGGTTTAATTCTGTAACATAAATATATCGTTAGGTTGCTCCCACTTGTCCTCCACGCAGCCACGACCAGCCTGACACGGGGCTCACGTCGGGCAGCTTCTCCACGGGGAGCCTCCCGCAGGCAGACGCTTGGGAAGCCGGTCCAGTTGCGCTCATGATCGGTTCCACGTGGCCGAAAGGCCTGGGCTGCGCACGCTGCCAGGGCAGGCTCAGCCTCAACACCCACAGGGCACCGCCCTAAGTGACGGTCCAAGTGAAGAGGGTGGGCCCTGGCCGGGTGGCGCCCAGCCCCTGGCCGGCGAAGCTCGCCGCGCTCAGGCAGACAGCCCGGTCTCCTGCCACTCCGGGACCCAGGCTTGGAGCAGCCTGCCTCAGTGCCCAACAGCCCTCAAGTCAGGAGGGTAGGCACTGACCTAATCTAAACCCTGACCCTTTTTCAATGTAGTTGAGGCTGGGGGTGGGGGCTCCCAGGAAGACAGAACAAGCCTGCACTGGAAAAACGCAGCTGCCATGCTCGCCCGCCACCTCGGCACAGGCTGAGTCTCCTCCCCAGCCGGGGCCAGCAGCGCACCCACAGGTTTCCGGGTGACAGGACTCGCCTGAGGCCACACCCACAGGCTGACGGCTGTCCAGACCCTGCTCCCTCCGCCCGGGGCCTCAGACTTCGTCTTCTGCGGTGCTGCTGTGCTCACTGAGGAGGTACCACTTGAGCCTGTCGGGGAGAGGCAGGGCTTTGACCTTGGCGTCCACAGGCCACGGCTGGAGGTAGAGCCGGATGTAAACGCGACACAGGTGCTTGAGGGGCGGGGGGTAGCTCTCCAGCTGCCGCAGGGAGCGGTGGAGGGCCTGGATCCTGGCCGCCAGGCTGCCCACAGGGTGGATGTCAAAGTTTTCGGGCAGCTGCAGCTTGTGGGAGTTGGTCACCATGAGGTCCAGGATGGTCTCGGCTTTGCGCAGCAGCTCGGCGTGGCTCTCGTCCTCGGCGCAGCCGGGGTGGGAACACAGGCGCTCGAAGATGATGTGGAAGCCAGACCAGCAGGAGGCGCCGTGGAGGGAGCAGTTGTAGGCGGCCCCGGACTCCAGCAGGAAGCACAGCAGAGGGAAATGCAGCTTGAAGCTCTTGAGGCAGATGTGGGTGAGGGACTCGTGGGCGGGGCACTCGCTGGGGTCGGCCCCGTGAGCCAGCAGCAGCTGCGTCACTTGGAAGCAGAAGCGGTTGATCATCTGGGCCTCCTCCTGGTCCCCTCCCACGGTCTCCCCCAGCAGGAAGATGATGCACGTGAACACGGTGTCCCCGTCCTTGGTGGTCGCCTTGACGTCTGCCCCTAGGAGAGCCAGCGGGGATAAGAGGGGAGAAGGCCCCAGACGCTCGCAGGGGCCATGGCACTTCAGGGTGAGGCGCCTAGCAAGGGGGCTGGGCCGGGGGCGGCCCCAAGCCTCACCTCCTTCCAGTAAGAGCCGGATGTTCTCGGTGTTGTGGATCTGCACCCCGTCGCTGCTGGCCAGGGCGTGGAGCAGGGCGGTCTTCCCTGCGGGGGACAGGGGAGTGGGTGGGCAGAAGAGGCCCCAGCCCGGGCGCTGCAGCTGCTGGCCTAGCTTCCAAAACAGGAATTTCCCCGACGAAAAGGAATTCAACACTGAACGGGCCCCGCAAGAAACACCAGAGACTCAATGCGAAGATTCTACTTGCAGCACTAAGAATGCCCGACGCCGCCGGGGAGCGGGACAGCTCTCCCGCGCTCCGCGGGGAGGGAGAGGAGGACGGCGACGCGCACGTGTGCACACTGGGAGACGCTCAGCCGCGGGAAGACAATGGGGGGACACAAGGCAATTACTGCAGTGGAGTTAGATAAAAGCATGGAGGATGTCGCCGGGCAGGCGTGCGGACACCGAGGGCGCGGGGGTGACGGAGCGTCAGGCGGGAGCCGGTGCTGGTCTTGGCTTTCCAAGAATGAAAAAACACACTTAGGAGACTGGCACCCAGCTCCCCCCACACAAATGTGGGGCCGGAGGGGGCGGTGAGACCAGGTGGGGCCTGCCAGCTGGTGAGCACGGGGCTGGGCACGTGCCCTTGGCTCCTACAGATGGCACCTGGGGGCGCTCACGGCCTCGGGGCAGACGACACGCCTGAGGTGCCGGTGCCCCTTGCAGGCCCCTGCCGAGCCCTCGTCCTGGGGCACTGGGGTTTCCCTCTTGAGCCCAGCCAGGACCGGGGCACCCCGCTTTCCAGCGGTACCCACCATGCTTGTCGGCTGCGTTGACGTCGGCCCCAAGCTCCAGGAGGCGCTGCAGGCAGGGCAGGCGCTCGGGCTCCTCGCTGGCCAGGTCCAGGGGGCTGCTCTCGTGGATCTGGGCAAGAGCATGGCGGGTTGGCCGGGCCGGGCCTGGGCGGTGCACCCCACCCCCACCCCGCAGCCTCCGGCTCTCACCCGGTCCCTGCGGTTGATGTCGGCCCCATGGCGCACCAGCAGCTCCACCATGTCAGGCTGGTTCCGCAGGACGGCGATGTGCAGGGCCGTGTAGTAGGTGACCGGGTCTGCGGGCACAGACACCACGCTAGGTGCAGGCCTGTGCTCCGCGGGATCCAGGATGCGCCTGGCCCCGGTCCCCACCCGCCCTCCTGGGCGCCCATCCCTGGGGGGTCGGACAGAGCTGTCCTCCCTGGACACAGGCCCTGCATCAGACCACCAAGGGCCGCTGGCAGGTCGAGCGCCGAGTGGCCATTCCAGCCAATGCCTGAAGCCGGGTCCTACGTGAATGGGGAAGGGGTGCCCCGTGCTCAGCACTGAGCCTCCAGGGGCTCATTGGAGGCTGTCCTGAAGTTGGGGGGGGTCTCCCAGAATCCTGCGCCGGCACACGTGGTCTCCCGGCAGACACCACCTCACCCTCAGAGTATCACTGCCACCCCCACCTGCAGAGGCCAGCGCGGTGAGGCCATGACTTGGGCCCAGAAGGGCTTCTTCGTGTGCCCCACTCCCAGTGCCAAGAACAAAAACCCCTGACTCAGTGGCAGAAAATGACCACCCCTGAGCGCAGGACACAGCCAGCAGCCGCACTGTCACCAGGGGAGCAACAGCCGAGCTGGGCTTGCTACGCCCATCAAAGGCAAGCGCCAACAGAGTGGTCCAGGAACAGAAGCATCAGGGCCACCACAGGGTGCGGGTCCTCTCACCCAGGAAGAAAGGAGGGAAACGGTTCCGGAGGCGGGGAAGGAGAAGCCCCAAGGCCCAGAGACACCCCCTCACCCAGCTGGGCCTCACTGACCAGCACACAGCCACCCTGGCCCCAACTGACCTTCAAAGCCGAGGTCAGCCCCGTTCCTCAGCAGGACGTCAGCCGCCCGGGTCAGCCCCAACTCAGCCACCTTCAGCAGGGCGTTGCTCACCCCTTCTTGGTAAAGCGGGGAGCGGGCCTTTGTCTCCAGCAGCTCGCTGAGAACGAGCAGCCGGCTCTCCGCGCTGGCAGCACAGCTGGGTCTGTGGCAGGAGACACAGACCAGCTGTGGGTGGGGTGGCAGCGGACAGCCCAGGGGTGGGGGCCGGGCCTCCGCCTGTCTCCCCACCCCTAGGCAGAAAGGCCCAGCGGTCTGGGCTTTTAACTGAGCACACAAGCTTGCTTAGGAAGGCCTGGGCCTGTCTCTAGTCTCCCCCAAGCTGCCCGCGAGAATCTGGGCCCCACCTTGGGACAAAGCCTCACATGCCTGAGGCATAAGGGAACCTGAGAGGCCGGGAGCAGGGACCAACACCCACACCTTGTCCGGACGCTGTCCCCCAGTTGCAGAGGACCCAGGCCAGCCCAGGCAACCCCAGGCCCTTCCTTCCCCCCAACCACCAGTCTCCAGGACCGAGTGCACACCAGGCCCCGCGGACCCCCAGCCCCAGGCCACCTGCTGCCCCTGCCTGCACTGGTGACCAACCTTAGGCTCCTGACTTTGCTTCCCAGGCTGTGGGCTCCCCCTTAGTGAGGTTCCCACTGGTGCTCCCTCACCCCTCCCCACTTTAGTCTCACCCATCCGCATCCCTTCAACTGGGGGGGCTAAAGGTTCCATTCTTACTGCCTGGCAGCCTTCTTCAGCCCCCAGCCTGGGGGCACAGTCCCTGCACCAGGGTTGCAAAGCACACGCACACGGCAGCCGCGGCAAGGTGTCCCTGGCTGAGGAAACGCTTCCACTGACGTTCAGAACGAGCGCCATGCTGAGGCTGGGATGAGGGCCCAGCTTCCACTCAAGTCCCTGCGCAGCGCACCACCCCCACCTGAATCTCCAACGGATCTCCCCCAGCTCACACCTATCCCCCAGCCGACCGCACACTTGATTCTGCCTGTCAGTCTCTCCCCGGGAGCACCAGCGTCCTGACAGCTGGAGGTCTGGTCAGCTGACAGACTGAACTCCCAACCCCTCCGCGGCTCCCGCCAGCCCCGCTCAGTCTAGCCAAGTGGAAACTGCTACAGAGAGCTCGTTTGGCTTTGCTCTGGGTGGAAATGGAGGGCACGGGATGGGGTCCGAGGCCAGACCCGGCCCTCCACCCCCTGGCGGCCGTTCGCCAGCGCCGGGGCAGCCATCGCCCTGCACAGGGCGGGTTAGGAGCCGGCGCCGACGAGCTGGCAGCCCGGCCTCCGCCTCGGCGGG
>NW_004567107.1:3556594-3570983 GCF_000260355.1 Condylura cristata | reverse complement strand
CTGCACTCTCTGCCCCGTGGGCTCAACTTTAATCTTTCACCTATGAAAGGGATAATCGCACCCACCCAATCCTGGACCAACAGTTCTGCAAATGTGGGTGGGAGTCGCGGGGAGAATCCAAAACCTGAGCGTGAGACTACTGTTCTGGAGGCTGGAGGCCTCTCCTCGGGTCATGCCCTTGAGCCCCTCAGTCTGGCAGCACCGCCAAGCCCTGATTCTGGGGCGTCCGCTGTGAAGGTGCGGGTCCCAGCCGCCCTTGCAAACTGGGGCGTCTGTGGCTCCGCGCAGGGCAGAGAAGCAAGAACCCCTGAGAGGAGAAAACGTCTAGAGGTAGGCACATTTGAAGACAACGCGAGGGCCCGCCCTGGTGGCAACGGGTTGAAGCGCAGCACGATGAAGCTCCGGGAAGCCACTGCAACACCAGTTCGATCCCCGGCCAGGGAGTGACCCACGGGAGGACCCAGACTCTGTCTCCCGCTGCTCCATTCAGCAGTGTATCTCAGACAACCCACTCGTTCTGCTCCCCGCTCAGTCTCCCCTGTTCTGTATGCATAAGTAAATACAGCTATTAAAAAATAAAGACAACCCAACGTGCCTTGTGGTCACTCATAAAAAACACAGAGAGCAAAGCTCCCCTGCAGAAGCAAAACAGACTCCCAGGGGGACCCCCAGACACAGTGCAGCTATGGGACCAGGCACCCTGGACCACCCACCGCCCCAGGGCCTGGTAATTGCTGTTACAAGTTTGCAAGATTGTAGCAAATGACAAACTAGCAAAACCGCCCCAATACTAGAAAGCTGCTAGTGTGTCGACTGCCCCAAGGCCTGGACTCCCAGGGGCTTCTCAGCCTTTGGCTCATCTGATCAGGGCAGCTGACTCGGGCAGCCCAGGTGAGAGCAGCAGGTCATCTAGCTGGCCAGAGGCCGCGAGGTCAGTCCCTGGAGCAGACCTGATGGAGGCTGGTGTAGGAGGGGCCCAGGGCAGAGCTGGGGACCACCGGGTGGCCACCTGTCCCCAGGTCCCCTTCTGCCTGTTTCCTAAGGCCCAGGTAACAAGGCACTGTGTACCGGAAGTGCAGATGCAGGGGTCACGCTTCCTGCGCAGACCCTGGCGCCTTGCTCATGGCTTCCTGCTCTGGCAGCCACAGGCGCCCTGGACTCTGGCAGCACCCTGCCAGGCCCAATCCCTCTCCGCCTCCTCACGGCCTCTCTGCACAGCCCTGCGTGTCCTGGAAGATGCATCGTTGACTTGGGGTTGCCCTCACCCAGTATGATGTCATCTCACCTTAATCATAGTCGCAGAACCCCCATTTCTGAATAAGGCCGCAGTCCGAGGCACCCGGCGCTACTCAGCAACTCTCTGTGGGAGACACAGGTCATGGATGCCAGCCAAGACCTTCTGTCTCCGGGCCCCAGTCTCCTCACCTGTCACCTGAAGGCTGTTCCTACTCTGACAGTGTTGGAGCCAATATAAATAAAGAGTTTGACCATCAAGAAAGTGGTAATATTCCTGTGACCGAAAGTAACAAGTAGCAATTGCTAACTTTCATTTCCTGAGCCCTTTTGAGGTACCAGCCTGGCAGTCAGGGCTCTGCATTCCGATCTCATAAATCCTTTTAAGTAGGGGATAGTATGACGGCCGTTTTTAAACAAGGAAAATGGGGTCCAGAGAGGCTGGGTGTTTGCCTAGTGTTGCACAGCTAGGTTGGGACTTCAACCCAAGGGGGGGCCCTTCTGTACAACCCCTGGGGGTTGAGTACTGTCAGCGAGCGCCTCTGGCTCTGGGCCCAAGTGGGTCTAGGCAGGAGCCCTGCTCCCTTGAGCCCTCGGGAACCGCAGTGTGGAGCCAGACCCTGCCGCCAGCCGCTCGTCCGGCTCCTATCTCCGTGCTCCTGAACCTCCCTCCTGTGGGCAAGAGCACCTGTCACCTCCCTGCCTCCCATTGAGGCTGTCACTCAGAGCCTCGCTGCAGCTCTGAGGCTTTCTACTCCTTGCCGTCACGCCTCACTGCCCCGCCCCGCCTACCCACTTCCTGCCACCCGACCCCCAGATTGCACACCCAGTGCTCAGACCCTGACAAACCTGCTCTACCTTTCACTCCTCAGGGAATCTGGGAGTCGCTCTGACCTACCCAATGATCGAGGGGGGAGCCTTCGCATATAAAGAACTGCTAAAAATCAACAGGACAAAAACACTGGCAGAAAAGTGGTCAAAGGACGTGACAGTGCGTCACAAAGGATGAGGCGCCATCACAGAGAGAGAGAACGCGTCCTCCCCACCTGTCGCAGTGACGATAACTGACAGAGAGCACTTGCCACTCTAGATTCTTTCCTGCAGTCGCCAGCAAAGCAAGTCCGAGACGAGGAGGTGCTACCCAGCCTCGTTAGGAAGAAGGGTGTGCCCGGCGCCTGTGTGGTCCTGAGGGCCCAGGCTGAGTGCAGGTGGTTGTTTCTGGGTGCTGAGATAGGGGCAGCTTTTACCTTCTTTCTGCTTCTGTTCCACCCTTCGCCGAGGAGTGTCTCACCCGAGCCTCAAAATACTAACCAGAGGCTGGGAATCAGGCCTTGCACAGTCCTCTGAGACCTACAGCTGAGTGAGGCCAAGCAGGGCCTGGTCTGTCTACAACCTCTTCTCCATACCTCAGTCAGTGACACACTTTCCAGGACACGGGTCACGTCCCGGGGACCCTGGGCCTCCCCCAGGGCCTGGGCTGGCCCTACCGCAGCTCAGCCGTCTCCGTGTGGGGCACCGACCTTGAGAGGCCAGTGGGTAGTAACGGTAGCTGTGGGCTGAGCGTGTCCTGCGCCCCGTGAGAGCTCCACACACATCACCTGATCAACTGGTCCTGATTGACACCCAGGCAGGAAGTGTCTGCAGGGAGGGCAGAGACACAGCTGACCACTGCAGGGCCACAAGCTCAGGGGCCCAGCAGGATGCAACCCCAAAGCCCAGCCCACGGCCTCGGGCCGCCCAGGCGGCCTCCGCCTGACCAGCCAGGGGTGTCCCACCCCTCACACTCACACGTGTGCACACGCACGGCCCAGGGGGAGTCCCCCCAGGGTGCTGCCCAGCCCCACGCCCGGCCCAGAGGCGCTGTGGACAGCCAGAGCTGGCCCTTTAAGGCCCCCGAGGGGGGAAATGGGGCAAAACCTCCCCTTTAGTTTCTCTTTTTTTCGCTTTGGCAAGGTTTCCATAAAGTGAGTTTTGAGACCTGGCCTCCGCCACGCGGGACATTGCTTTCTGTCCTGGTGGGGCGCCTGCAGCCTCGCCCTGGCGGGCCCCAGCCACATTCGGCCTGGACACTGGGCATATTTCTACAATGTGGTCATGGAGCCACAGCCCAGCACCCCCTCCCTGCTGGGCCCTCCCCCATGCCCTGACCCTCACGACCCTCAGTGTCTCTGACGGGGAGGCCCCGCCTGCTTGGCTCTCGTCCTCTTGCTGAGAGGTGGCCCCCATTCTCCACCCGTGGAGGCCCAGGGGGCCTCCTGGGGCACATGGAGGACGGAGTGGGGTCCAGGTGGGGGAGTTAGGACCTTAACTCTCCTAAGAAACACCCCAAGCATTTCCAGGACCCCAATGCCTGCAGAAGGGATGCCTGTGCTCCCCTTGACCTGCCCACTCCCCCAACTTCTCTCCTCCAGGGATCTGTCCCTGCTGTCCGGAGCCCCCAGGACACCCCCCCACCTCACCCTGCACCCAGATACAGCCAGAGGACCCCTTGCTAGGCCAGAATGTCAGGGCTATGAGAGCCAGTGCTGGACTGGGTCAGGCCTGGCGGCAGCCCAGAGCCTTAAAAGAGTCCCGGAGGAACCACGCTGTCTCTGCCACCCCTGGTGCCCCTCTGACCCAGCGTCTTCTGGGGAGAGAGGAAGGGACCCCAGGGCCCCAGCAGAACTGGGGAGAAGGTGCCTAGGGGCCTTCTTAGCCAGCTCAGGGGCCACAGCACAGTAGGGAGGCTTGTATGTCTCCTGTTCTGGCGCCCAGAAATTCAAAAGCAAAGTGGCAGCGGGGGGTTTCATTTTGAGGCCTCTCTCCAGACAGTGGGGCCCCCCTGTCAGCCCCCCAGGGCACACAGCAGAGAGCTGGCCCTGCTCCCCACAGGGCACTAATCCCGTCGGGGCTCCACCCTCGTGAGCTCAGCTAGCTTCCTAAAGACCCCGCCTTCTAATAAATCCCATCAGAAGTTAGGGCTCTGCCAGCCAACTTGGGGGACACACTCGGTCTGCAGAAGATCGCTGTAGTGTAGAGGCTCTCGTCCTTCCCACGCCAGACGTGGCGTCCCGCTGAGGGTACAGCAGGCAGCGTCCTGCCCACGCCCGTCGCCCTAGGACAGAGCGGCTGGGCTGTCCCCGGCAGGCCCTTCCCCACTGCCCGCCTGCCGCCGCCCGCTCTCACGTCCCTGGCCTGCCGCCTGCCTGTGTGATCTTGGCCTAGGCCTTGCCCTCTCTGAGTCTCGGTGCCTCCTGGCTGCCAAGCGAGGGTGCCCAGGGGGCCTGCACCACCTCGGACGGGTCAGCGAGCCCAGAGCCCTGGTCTCAGAGGTGGCCCCCTCATGGCCACGGGCACCCACTGGCATTGGCCCCCGGCGGCACAGCCAGGGGGCAGTGCTCAGGCCAGGGACACACTGGCCCCTCCCGTCCCACAGCTGGGCCGTTGGGCTCTGCCAGAGGAGGATTCGGACCCCTGGGGAAGGCGGGAGGGCACTGCTGTGGGCTGGGGCAGGGTCCTTTGTGCTCCCGGGGAAGCCCCCCATCACCCCCCCGCCCCCCGGCCCCCACTAGCCCTGCTTGGCAAAGCTGACGGCAGGAAGGATCCCGTGGGCCATCCGTCAGGGAGACAGAGTGGGCCCGCTCGAGGAGGGGAGCCGGGAAATTTGATCATTAAGAAACCCTCCTGGCTGTCTGGGGGAATTTAATTAAATTGCTGGAGAGGGCTGTGAGAGAGCGCCACATCTGGAACCAATATGTGGGCTTTGATTTCCTCCCCTCCGCCCTTCGCCTCCCTCCCGCCCCTTCCCATCTCGGCTGTGAAAGGGAGCACAGCAGAGCCCTGGGGTATTGGTTCCTCTGGGGCAGAGTTCCTGGCGGAGGAGACAGAGAAACCCAAGGCAGTGAACAGGAGCTGAGCAGGCAGAGCAGGAGAGCGGGCGGAGGGAGCAGGCCGGGGCCAGGGACAGGGGAGGCAGAGCGAGCGGCCCTGGCTGTGGAAGTGCGAGCAGGGCCACTGGACAGTCCGCTCTCCAGGTCACGAATCCAGAAGCCAGCACACCCAGCCAGGAGCGCCGGGGTAGCCAGCGCGGCCTCCCTGCCCTGCTGGAGACTCACCGTGCGGTGCAACACTGTCGGGTCAGGCACCGGGCTAGGCTCTCGGGCAGCCGCGGGGTGGGAGGCGGGCAGGACGCACCTGGTGTCCCCAAGGCGAGGCTGCGGGCAGCAGCTGCCACAGACTGGCCTCACCTGGGCAGGAGTTGGCTGAGGCAGGAAGGGGGCGGCGACAGTGGGTCTCTGTGTCCCTGTGAAGCAGGACCCTCCAGGCCCCGGCCTGGCCCCTGCTGGCCAGAGGGGTGCTCCGGGAAGTGGCCCCCACGGCTGGCCCCCCGACTCTTTGAGCCAACTGGCTGCTCGTTCGCAAACCTGTCCCTGTCTGAGCTAAGCGGCCGCCCACCCCCAGCTCCCAAGCTCCTGCCAGCCCAGTGCACTGCTCTGGACAGCAGCCACAGGGCCGTGCCCTTCCTCCCCGAGACCCGCACCTGCCCGGGCCGCTGCAGCCTGCCTGCAAGCTGGCTTTGGGCAGATACCCCACACAGGGAGCCTCTCCCCAGGTGGCCGGGCCCTCCCCGAGCCCCACCTACCAATCACAACTGGGGTCCATCCTGGAGGTGAAGATCTGGTTCTACTCTTTCTCTGGAAGAGGCGTGATCCAAGGCTGGGGCCAGCTACAACCGGGTCCCCAAGGTGGCCCAGGCAGGTTCAGGGAGGCCGTAGAAGGCTCCCAGCTCACATCTTGCATCCAGGAAGTTGCAGGGCCTGGCTGCATCTCTACCAGAGCTTGCTACAAGTGTCACCCAAACCCATGCCATCAAGGTTGCACCTCAGGACCTGGGCCCGGGGACAGGCAGGGCTGGGGCTCTACGGACCCTTTGCACACTCTAGGTCCCCTGTGACCACCCCAAGACCCGGCCAAATCACCCCCCCCCCAACACACACACACCACCATGGCCTCTGTGGGTCTGGGCTGGGTTGCTGCTCTGTCCTCAGCACTCCAGCCCAGGCCCAGCTCTGCAAAGGTGCAATAAAAACGTGTTGATGGAGGCGCTAAGCCCTGCCTTCAGGTGCAGCCGGCTTGTGAGCAGAGGAGGGAAACGCAGGCCAGGCCAGGTCAGCCCCAGGCTCTGCCGTGGGTCTCAGGAACAGCAGGGAGGCGGCTGTGTCCATCCACAGGTGTGGTGGGGACCCTCCGGCCCTGGGAACAGCCAGCCGCACCTTCTCATGCCTCATGGTAACCCCAGGTGTGCACTTTTGTTCTGCCCCTGAAGAAAGGAAGGTACTAGAAATAGGCTAGTGACCGGCAGGGACTAGAACTCGGCCTTTGTGGGCGAAGCGACCGACCTTCCAGGAGGGTTGGGGTTCCTGGTGGGTCTGGGGGCAGCAGGGAAGCCCAGCAACATCTCATCTGAGGGACAGAGCGGGCTGCAGGTGGGCTGGCGCGGGCAAGGAGCACTAGGATCTGGGTGACCAGACGGGCAGGGGGCGGGCACAGGGGTGCAAACCGCCTGGCCAGTGGTTCCATACGTGGGGGGAGGCGGCGGGGTGGCTGCCAGGCTGTCCACACGCCCCACTAATCCACAGCAATCCAGGAGGGAGACGCGGGGTCCCGCTTGGAAGCCCTGACAGGGTGATGATGTACGGAGTTTAAAATAAATGCGTCTCATTAGCGATGCATTGTCTGGCGGGAGAAAAATGATGCCCTTCCCCACCCCTGCCGTCCGCGTCCAGAGAAAAAGGGGAAAACCCAGTGCTCCAGCTAAAGAGGAAATTGCATTAATACAGATTGTTTTATTTAAAAAACCTTGACCTCCACTTCAAAAAAAGTCATTAGACATTCTCCTTCTCAAAGGCCGCGGGGCGATCACGGGGAGGCCGCTCATTCCTCAATGACTTACTGTTCCTGCACGCTGGGCGGGTGTGTGAGGAGTCGGGGTCATTTAAGGCTCCCTGCAGAAAGGTGTGTAAATCTTTGCATGTCTAAAGAAACTTTACCGGACCACTGAGTCAGAGGAAAAGAAAACTGGAAGAGCCTACCGCCCCTCCTCCGCCTTTCTTTCCTCCCTCTGGCATGCTGACCTCTTTGATCGTAAAAATGGTCATATTTCACCCCCAAAATATCAGCAATCAGCAAACTGAGGAAGTGGGAGCCCAGGGGGAGTTTCTCTGCCGATTAGGTCCTTGGTTTAATTATTTAACGCCTGCCTGGGTAGTTCAGGCTGTGGACACCCTCGCCTGGCGAGGGTTCAAGAGCAAGTTATAAATAATAATAACTATTATATCCCCAATTAAGCCGGTGAGCTGGAAGCCTGGCTCCCCATCCTTCAGCCCTGCCTAGTCCTCAGCCCCTGCACCCCATCATTGCACGCCCCCCCCCCATGCTGTGAACAGGGCGGAGTGCCCGAGCCTCCCAGAACTGCTCCTCGCTGCTCCTCGCTCACCGCAGAGTAATCACAGCAAGATGTTGCTGGGCCCAGGCAGGGAGCAAGGCGGGGCCCGGGGGCTCCGGAAGCCTTTGTGAAGGCTCGGGGCTCCCCCAGGCCTCGTCCTGTGCCCCTGGCCCCCAGCATCCTTCCCCTGACTCCCAGACTCCCAGGGGATGCAGGGCAGGAGGGGGAGGGACAGAGCAGAGAATTCCAGAGAGCGGCTGCGGGGGGCCATGCCCAGGCTTGGGGTGGCCTCGTTCCCCTTTGAGCCTTACTACCAGATGGGGCTCCCCCAGTAAGGGTGATCCTGGGAGTCTCCTCTGTTCCGAGGCTTTGTTGTTGTCATGTGACCTGCCCCTCTGAGTTTAGTTGGGGTGCCCAGGCCACAGGGGCGGGTGCTCCCCGGGATGGTATACAGTAGGTGCTCCCCAATGCTGTGGGCTGAGTTTACACGACTATTCCCCGGTACGGATCACAGCCCCTGAAGGGCAGCCAGGGGGTTGCTGGGGTTCTAGGGCCCCACGGGTGCACCCAGCTCTGCTTACGGGGGGTACTGCACACAGTAGGTGTTCACAGAACTTGTCACGTGACCACAGGCTCAGAGCTACTCTGTTCCTGCCAGCTTCTCGGGACCCCAGCCCTACCTTACTTCCTTCTACCCTGGCACCACCCCGTGGCCCACCATGCTGGCCAGTCCTGTCGGGCAGTAGGGATTCTGATGGCCAAGCGTCCAGTCTTGGAGTGACCAGGGAGTCTTGGCTCCCTACTGTGTGCTGGGTCAGGGTTTGTATCAGCTGCTTTTTTCTCCCATGTAAGGTTCTGGGACCAGCGAAGCAGCTCGAGCAGGCACTTAGCAGCAAGAAGCTGAGGCCCAGAGGGGGCCGCGCACGGCCCGAAGTCACACAGCAGGCCCTAAGTCCCTCTGCCCACGGAGGATCACTCCCTGTGCTCTCGTGGCTTTATCAATGCCTTTCCCATGGGTGTGGGTATATTTAGCACATATTTTCCATGTGCCTGGCTCCTGCGAGGCTTTATTTATACAAATCACTTCATTTGTGATTTTCACAAAAACCCTGGGAGATAGTGCCATGATGACCTTCAATTTCCAGATAAGGAAACTGAAATGCAAGAGGGTAAGTGACCCGATCCATGTCACTCAGCTGGAATGTGATGCAGTGCCCTGGTGTCAACAAGATTTAAAAACAGGGAAACAGCAAAGCTGTGTGGAAGGCGAAGTGGGGCGGTAATTGTCTCACAGCCCGACTTGCTTCATGGAGACCGTTTCTGTGATTAAGTCTTAATGTTGTCTCTGGGCTTCCTGGCAGCCAAGGCAAAGAGGGAAATGCACGGGCTGCCCGAGTCTCAGCATTTGCTTTTTTCTTTCTTTCTTTTTTTTAAAGAAACAGATAGTTTCCTAGACTAAATTTTCATGGAGCAACTTAGCAAGACAGGTATAGCTCTGAGAAACTAAACAGGACGCAGAGCTTAAGCTCTCTGAGTCTCAGTTTCTCCTCCTCACGTGGTGGAGGTGAGGATGCCACGAGACAATGTGATTCAGTCCATCGCCCCAGCGATTATGGAACACACTTGAATCTTTGAATTTGCAGGGAGGGCAGAAACCCTTTTCAAAGGGATATAATATTTCAACGCTTGCCAATTGCTGAGAACTTGTGTGCAGCAGGACATCCCACTTGGAGAGCCTCAGGATAGAAACTGAGGCTGGGAAACTTTGGGCAGACGGATCGTGCTTGTGTCCCACTCCAGGGCTCAGCGCCACTTCCCACAGGGTCGCCAGGGTCTGGGGTGAGCAGAGAGCCCCGCTGTGACTGCAGCCTGACACAATATTTACAGAACCCTGGGTCCGTCACGGTCACGCCTGGTCACGTCTGAGTCACATCGACCAGCAGTGTTTATGATTCCCTAGACGTGCGCCAAGGAGCACGATGTGGGCCCGTGTGCTGTGTGTACAGAAATCCCTGCTCAGGCCTCCCCTCAGAGAG
The DNA here is from genome assembly GCF_000260355.1 of Condylura cristata. NCBI lineage: Eukaryota > Metazoa > Chordata > Mammalia > Eulipotyphla > Talpidae > Condylura > Condylura cristata. The sequence continues at coordinate 3,561,290 of NW_004567107.1, read as the reverse complement.
GACATCTCAGGATGTGGCCACGGGGCTGATCAGGTGAAAAGCTCAGGATTCCAAGTCCCCCTCCCACTGCTTCTCCACCTGTGAAAGGGGTCTGTCTGTTCCTTGAATCATCAATGATCAAGTGTCTTGTGGAGTTTGTGATAGCCAAGGGATGGCACTAATAAAACTCTGTAAGTTAGAGTTGTTTCAGCAGAAAATGGGCAACAAATATGGGCATATCCCAGGCTAAAAATGCAAGTAGTCGTTCCATACCCAAAATACTCCCCTTCAGCAATGTTTCAAGGTAGGCAGATTTCAACAAGGAAATGCCTTTTGGGGTTAAAAAATTTTTTTTTTCTTTAAAGATTCATTTATTTATGCATACAAGAACTGGGATACAGGCCAGAGTGTGGGGTCAAAAGGACTCCCCAGAGACAGAGTGGGGAGCAGAACAGGCTGATTCACGAAACACGTGGCTGAAGGGAGCAGCGGAGAGATAGGAGAGGTCTGCAGCACCTTGTGGGTCACTCCCTGGTGGGGTAACCGATTAAACTCATGCTGCAGTGGCTGGAGACAGCTTCATAGCACTGAGGCTTAACTCCTTCACCACCAGGGAGGGCCCTTTTGGATTTTAAAATAAATTATCCCTCATGCCCACCATTGCCCACCGAGCTTGCAACCACCTACTCAGCATCGTGCCATTAGATCCCTAGTGACACCCAAGATCATCAGAAAGCATCCTGACCCATGCCGGGAAGATTCAAGGGCCAGTTCTTGGATGCTGAAAAATAAGATGGGAATAAGTAGAAGAGCGAGCGGGTGAGTGGGTGCTGTGGGAAGCCTCCTGAAGACCTTCCAGGAACTCTGAACTGAAGTAACAAAGTTGCTGATGTGCAACAAATCTGCCTGGGCTCAGATGCCGCTAAGAACTGCGAAAGCTCTGAGGAAAGATCAGCCAGCAGCCCCAGGAATGTAAATGAATAGACCGCAGGTGCACTTTTCATTTGGATTAAGTGAAATCCTAAGGATGTTGCAACAAACACATAAGCAAAGAAACAATATAGCTCATGGGAACAGGGAAGAAAGAAACTTCCAGAAGCAGAAGTAGAGCCTTTCTAGAGGTGCCGTGACAGTCCATCAAAAAGCTTTCATCTTTTGCGGAATCTTTGACATCCTATAGTTTCCGCTGCAAGTGCTTAAAAACAAGCCCAGTGTCTGAACACAATACAGTGTAGTATCTACTGTTCTGGATGTCAGATGTTCTGGGTTAAAATCAAGGCATCTTCAGGATTTCATTTCTTTCGGGAGAGGCTTCAGGAAGGAAGGATCTGATTTTTTGTCTTTTTCCGCTTGTAGGCTTTGCGCTCATCCCTTGGTTTGTGGCCTCCTCCAGGTTCAAAGTCAGCCTGGCCAGGGGAGTCCTTACCTCACACCACACCAATAGATCCTCCCCCCAACCCCCCACTTTGCAGGGCACCATGACGTGACTCACTCACACGATCCAAAATGACCTCTCTGTCTCAAGGCTCCCGATCAGGCAGCCTGAATTCCATCCACCGCTCCCACCCTTTGCCCTAACCACAGGGTCTAGGGGTTATGATGTGATGTCCTGGGAGGCTATTACCATCCTGTCTCATCCAGATATACTGTTTCTGGGCATTTATTTTTTTTTATTTTTTTAAAGATTTATTTATTTGTACATACAGAACTGGGGTACAGGCCAGAGGCTCAGGGGCGGTGAGAGGCTTCACCAGAGACAGAGCGGGGAGCAGGACAGGCAGATCGACGAAGTACACTGCTGAGGGGAGCAGCGGGCGGGTCAGGAGAGGTCTGCCGTGCCATGTGGTCATCTCCGGGGCAGGCGGGGATCGAACTCATGGGGAAGTGGCTTTAGCTTCTCAGTGCAGTGCTTTAACCCGCTGTGCCACCAGGGAGGGCCTGTTTCTGGACATTTATAACCAAGAAAATGTCTCTGGCTACCTAGCAATAGAGAATAATGTGGATTTTTCATCTCACAGTAGGTGAGTTATAAAGTACTTGGTACAATATAGAGTTCAGTTTTTATAATGTCTATTGCCAGATCTGTCCTGGAACATAGGTAGTTTATGGAACGAGGTAATTTAAATTATTTTTTGCTCATTCCTTTTTCTTGTCTTAATGCATTTTTTCCAGGGCTCCAATTCAATATGTAATAAATAGGATGATTATCATCAACCTCTTTCACTCAACTAATTTTTAAAAATTATTATTGAGTACTTTCTGTGTGTCAGAGAGCTGTGAAAGGATACATGTCTTAATTTTATTTGTGTGTGTTTTAAAAATCTCAACATGAGCTTTTTTTTTTTAAGTAATTTTGTTTTACAAACACTTGAGGTTTTGAAACTGGAGCAAATTTTCTCAGTCAGACCCAGGACCCTACCCCCATGGAGCTCCCAATTAAGGCTCGGTGCCTTGGCCATGATCTCCTCTCTGGGACCCTCTGTTCCTCCCCACCCCCACTGTGCACATCCGTGCCTGGTTCAATAACTGCTTATTGAATTGAGAGGTTCCAAACTGGGGAACTCTTCACCACTGTCCCCCACTCTGGGTTGGCATCACAGGATTTATCTAAATATGCCTCTGGGGTTAACTGGACTTGCCCTGGACCTTCCAGGCCGCATCAGGCCTGACACTCTTGCTAAAGGGCTGCGCTTTGGTGTAAGAGTCTTGCTTGACTCTGCATCCCTGTGCCACCCAGCCAGGGTCTGCAAAGGTAGAAACAACTCCATGACAGCGATGCCAAATTCACAGAACGCTTTTGGGTCGGTCCCTTTATTATCCCTGTTGCAGACATGAGGGTTCAATTCAGACAGGACCAGCAAATGATTTCTCCATGGCCACGTGGCTTGGAAGTGGCAGAGAACATGTTCAAACCCACCTCCCACCCCCCAGCTCCAGAACCTGAATTTGCCATCACTGTCCTGTTCTGCTTCTTGGAATATAATGCTGAGACTTAACCCCTTGTACCCCCAGGGAGGCCTGGAACATGTTTTAAAAGTAACACTTGATAACACATACTGGTGTACCCCACATACATCAGCTCCTACCAGCCCATTTTACAGACGAGGTCACTGAGAGGCAGGGGCTCAGCCGGTTGCTAAGACTCACGGCTGGAAGTGAGGGTCTCGATCTGAAGGCAGGGCGCTGGGCCAGACCACAGTCCTAGGGCGGTAGAGCACCACCTCTCCCCGGGGTAGGGTGAATGGATGCATGAGTGGACCAAGGAAGTCTCTGGGCCTGGGGCTCACAGAGACGCTGGCAGTGCGTCTCTCTACCCTGGTCTCACTTCCCCGCCTGCTCATGCACAGGGCTGGGTCCAGACAGGCTCAGTGGTTGCCCCAGCTCCGGAAGGCTTCCTCAGTGCCCCCACTTGTCATCCAAGGAAGTGGGACCATGGACGACAAGGTCCCGCCCTCCAGCTCCACCGACTGGTGTTACAATCCACCTGCGCCTGGAGCCCCATCCAGGATGCACCTGGGACAGAATCCAGCACTTTCTGGGAGATAGTTGCTTCCTTGCACTCACCCCCCCCCCCAGGGAGGAGCTGGGATAGGCAGGGGAAGTGTCTGAGGTCACAGAACAGCACCAGGGTGCTCTGCCATGGAGCACTGTCATTAAGATCCGTGGGGAACCTCATCTTGGGGGTGACTCCTCTCTGGTGAGGAAACTCACCCAGAATCTAGGTTGCTGGTCTGCAGGTTCTTGGATGTCGGCGCAGAGTGGGCTTCTCGTGCTGCAGCCCTGGGAGGACACGCGAAGGGTCTCTGCTGGGTGATCTCTGTGGCCATGCACCTTGGTGACGTCAGGGAGGACAGAAGCCGGCCTGGGCAAAGACCTGTGGCACCTGGAGCCCACTATCCCAGTTCCACCACAGGGGGCATCTTTTCTGTGCTTTCCTTGAAAAACAAGAACCAGGGCCAGTTGGGCAGTCTGGCTGTTTCTCCTCTTTGCTGTGTCCACTAGGAATTCTGGAGTGGGGGGTGGGGTGGGGGGAGGACTCTTTTTTCTCTGCTTGCTTTTCCTCTGGGAGGACCTGGAGCATCCTGGGAGTGGACAGCCAGGGGTGTGTGTATGTGGGTAGCTAAAGCACGTGCACCCCGGAAGCTGAGAATGCACTGCTTTCTGGGGGCCACAACTCCCGGTGGGCCTCTGATTCTGGTCTTCCTGACTGTGGCCCGGCACACTTTGGGGGGGTGAGTCTCAAGGGGGAGGGAAGTTGGAGGTCTTCCCGGGCAAAGGTCTCCAAGTGGCTCCCATCCTTGCCCAGGAATGTGTAAATGGGGGGACTGCCAATCATCGGCTTTCGACCCCCACCCAGACACTTGTTGGGAACGAGGGGGAAAACCCCAAACAAAAACATCACACGACGCTGAACGTTCCCACTCCTTAAATTGTGGGTGGGGAGGGTGAACGGAGGACACCCCTTCTTCTCCCTCCTCTCCCCGCCTCCCGGCTCCAGCCGCTCCGCCAGGGACCCCCTCCCTCCCACGGGAGGGGTGGGGGCTGGCGAGGCAGGCGGAGGGGAGGAGGAGAGGAGGGGGCGAGGTCTGCTTCAAGAAGGGGCGTGTGGCCGGAGGAGCTCGTGTTTTAGCAACTTGGGAGCCAGCGAGGAGGCGACGCAGGGGAGGGAAGAAAGTTTGTTTCCCCGACGTCAGCGCCGGGCGGGCCGCGGCGGCGG
>NW_004567107.1:3549891-3555981 GCF_000260355.1 Condylura cristata | reverse complement strand
CCTGGGGCGCCGGGGGAGTCGCTGCGGCCGGTCCCCCGAGCTGGCCCTGGGCGCCGCTGCAGCCGCGTGACCGGGGCCGGAGGCCGCAGTTAAGTTGTCGTCTGGGATGGGCAGCGGCGACTGGACCCTTCGGCTGGGGGCGGGACTTGCCGTTTGGACAGAGCCGCCTGGGCGCAGGAACTGCTCTTTGTGCCAGTCGCGGGGCACCCGAAGGGCCTGGGAAGCCTTGTTGCCTTCACACTGGGGAAGCTGAGGCTTTGGGGCGAGCCCCCCGCTGGGTTTCGCACTGGTTCGGCCCTCTGCAACACCACCCAGCTGTTGCTCCACTTCTTAAGATGGGCTCCTTGGCGGGGTGCGGACGCCTGCCCCCCACTTGCCCCGCCCCCAGCAGCTTCCTACGGGAGTGGACTAGCCCTAAAAAGCCAGCAGGCCTCTCTTCCCCTACCGAGGTTAAAGGTCATCAGGAAGGGCTTTAAAAAACAAACAACCCAGTCAAGTGGCTTTTTTCAAAAAGTCACACAGGATCTCAGTTAGCGGAGCCCTTGGGAAGGGGGGGGTTGCGGGGTGCCTGGAGCAGGGAAAGATCAAGAGGAAGCAGAAGTCCTCCTCTGGACAGTCTCTCACCGGCCAGGGAGCACCCCCGTGGTCCCGCAGCTCACTAGCACCCTGAAGAGGTGCAGTGGTCCGAGGCCTGTGTGGGGAGCAGACCAGCCTGCTGCAGCCTCTGGGTCCCCCGGGAGTTACCTGCCTGACTCCTGCAGCCTTCCCACCCAACTCAGGGTGCCTGCCTGTACCCTCCAGTCTCAGGGGACCCCTGCTGCCTTTGTGTCCTGGCTTCTCAGGTGGAGGAGGTGCTGGGAAGCCCACGTGCCTGCAGCGCGGTCTGGGGCTGTTGGGGAGTCCGTGCCAAAGTGGGAGACACCTGAGACAATCTGCTGTTCATCACACACCTGCAGAGAGCACCCAGCTGGTGCCAGCTGTGTGCAGTAGCCATGGGCGACCTCACGGCCCCACTGCCGCCAGCCCAGTGGGCCGGCATCTGTACCTGCCTGCCAGGGCCATACAGCCCTGGGATTTGGGGTTCCCCTGCTAGAGAGGTGAAAGGGAGGTGTCTGGTCAGGTGTTTGGGTCGGGGGTAAAGCAGGGTGCCCTCTGGTATGAGAGGAGGGCCAACCTAGTCTGTTTGAGGACTTCATGGGAGGGGCAGGAAGTGACCCTGCTTCTCCTCAGGCCAGAGGGGAGGTCTCTCATTTATTGATGAATGGGGGACCCCCCAGGGGTGGAGAGAGGTGAGTCAAAGAAAGAAGGGAGAAGACAAGGAAGAGAAAGCGAGAGAGAGGGAAGAGGACAGAAATACAGGGACGCCGGGGGAGGAGGAAGCCCACCCAACATTCTAGGCTCAAGTCCTGGCCAGGGAATGGTGCCCCCATTCCGCCCTGAACCCCGATGGCGGATACCAACAGGGGCTTCCCCTAGCCACAGTAAAGAAGGCCCAAATGGAGCGTTCTTCTGGGGTCTCCCAGGACAGCTCGTGCTGGCCGTGACTCTGGGGTCTGGTCACAGCCCCGGCAGCCTCTAGGCGGCCGGATGGCTGGATGGCCCTCAGGAAAGCCAGGGGTGCACAGGAGGGGGCGGGGAGGGCCTGAGGGCCGCGTCCAGCCCGCCTGCAAGGTGAGCTCTTCTTCCCAGACACGGGGGTACAGACAGAGGACTCAAAGAGGCGTTCATGGGGTGCCCCTGCCTTCACACCCCCAGCTCTGCCCTGGGCCGGCAGCCCCGTGGCTCCGTCTCCTGGCCCACGGGGAGATTTTCTGCAGGCCGCTAAGACATGATGCCAGGTGTGGGCAATACAAGCGTGGGGAGAGATCCTGGCTGCCCACTTACCCGAAACATTAAAACACCCTCAATAACTGGAGATTGTTTGATTTTAATGTCCTCACTTGGCAAAATTAAAAGGAGGTAGATTGAAAGCAAATTGCTAAGCCATGAAATCCAAATGTTTTGGAAGTCAAGCGTCTCCCAAGCCCACCTGGTGCCCTCTGGGGGTGTTCACTGTCCAGAGGTCTCCCAGGAAAGGGGAGGAGCAGGGTAGGAGGCACCCCGTGGCAGCACCCTGGGCCCGGGAGTGCCCTGGGCCGCAGACCCAAGATGGAGGAGCAGGCTGTGGGTCACCAGCAGCTTCTAGAGCATCTTCCCTCCCAGGCAGGGCCCCATCTCTCTGCCACTTACTGTGAATTCCTGAAGTCCCCAAGGTTGGGCAAAGGGACTGTCCATTGCTCTTAACGCAGAGCCCGGCTCACGCCACCGGATCCCGCCCCAGAGCTGGCGACAGCCCTGGTGGTGCCGGCCAGCGGGCCGGGCCTGGCTGACCTGCTGCTCCAGGACTGGGCGCGCAGCCCCTGGCCTCTCACTGAGGACCCGCCAGGCCGAGCCGCGGGCTTCTCTGTGGCCTCTGGAGCTGTTTCCAGACAGAGCCCGACACCTGAGAGCTGGCTACTACCTCTGGCTACTGGAGCAGGGCAACGGGAAACCCGAGTTAGAGAAACGCAGGCCGGGTGTGTTCGCAGCCTGGCCCGCCAGCGGCCTCACACCCCGAGAAGGGGGTTTGTGCTACTTTGTCAAAGCCATCCGTAGACACCGCCTGTTGCTGCCAATGGTTTTCCCAGACCAGGCTCCCCCGGAACTGACCGGGAAGGCTGTGGCTCGCCGGTGACTCAGAGCAAACGGGGGCTCGGGCTCCTCCCAGCCCGAGCGATGAGGTCCACGGAGCTCTGCCAAGCACGTTAGGAAAATAAATCCTCGTTTGCTGCCTTTGCAGTGACTTCCAACAAAAGAAACCGCACTAATAACTGAGATTTTCTTGAAAGCATTCCCCCCCGTGGCAGGGCGGAAGCAGGGACACGGACACCCTGTGAACATAAACCAACGGGGCGCAGCCGCGGGGCCCCCTACCTGTTCTGGGAAGGCAGGACCGAGAGGCTTCCCCTCCCGAGGCTCGGACAGCGGGGCGCTGGGACTCAGAGGGTGCAGCCGAGCCCCGGGCGGGGGCGGGAGCGGGGACCCCAGGAGCTGTCTGCTAAGGGGGGGCGACAGGGAGGCTGAGCGGTTGGGGCGGGCCGGGGTGGCCGGGCCTCGGTCTCTGTGCCCGAGGTCGAACTGCCACCTTAACCTCCGTCCCCCTGAGCACGCACCCCAGTTCCCTCCTCCGCACCCCTGGCCGCGCCACCCCAGGCACTTGCAGGCGGGGTCACGGCATAGCCGTCCGGCTGCGTCGTCTGGCTTATCTTACTGAGCGTGACCCGCCGCGGTCTGAGCGTGGGAGGCTCCACGCTGTGGCCTGTCCGCCCGCCACCGGCAGATTACCTTCGGGGGGCCGCTGTGAGTGACGCTGTTGCTGACGGTGTCCTCGCCCTCCTCATCTGCCCGTGCCCCAGCTGTCCGTTCTTTGGGGTCCCCACCCAGAAGTGGGATGGCTGGATCATGTGGGTATTTGGTGTCTCACTTTTGGGGAGCACCCTGTCACTGTTGACCAGGAGGCCCCGTCACTGAAGCTGAGGCTGAGGGCAGCGGGAGGCGGCCCCCCAGAGAGTGCAGGGCTAGTGGGGGACCCCCGGTGGGTCTCTTCAGAACCAAACCCTTCCCGTGGAGGCTGCTCCCTTCCCCCCACCCCACCTTCCTTTCCTTTCAACCATTTCGGGGGGCAGAGACACTGAGGGGAATGAGCCCGAGTGGGGTTCAGGACACCCAGGTTTAGGTCCTGCCTTCTGCTGCCATTTCCAGGGTGACCTTGAGTGTGTCATCCCCCCTTCTTTGAGCCTCATCCCCCCAATGTGGAGGCAGTGTATGGACGTTTGAGGGGTGTCTGTGCCCTCATCATGATTTCGTCTGGGCTGTGGGAACGGGGATACCTAGCCATAGGTTGGGGCCTGGAGACCCTGAGGCAGGTGAGGGTGTCCCTCTGCACACGGCCAGGGAGCAGAGAAGGGGGTGGGCAGTGGTCAGCACCCAGGGCCTCTGGCAGCGGGGAGGGTCTGTGCTGCTCACAGCTTCTGATCCCACAGCCTCGGCCCGAGCCCCCCGCCGCCCGGGGCCCTCCCCGTGGCAGAAGCTCCAGCGGCTGCGGAGTGACTTTGGGGCAGAGGGAGTGCCTGCCCCCATCACCTGTGAGGCCTAAACGTGCCAGGCTCACAGCTGCCGCCTGCGAAGTAGGAACCGGTCGTGGCGGCCCGGCCAGGGCACGCGAGAGCCAGCCGGGCACTGAGCGGCAGGGGCCACGTCACAGCGCCCGCTGGGTGCTCACAGCCACCTTGCTGGCACAGGGCTGGTGACTGCCGTCCCCATATTGGGGAGCCCCCGGGGGCAAAGCTACCTGCCCAAGGTGTCCCTACTGGGGAGGGAGGGGGGAGGGGTGGGGTCTGGTTTTGGACCCTGAGTCCTGGTCCTGTGTGGCTCAGTGTTTGAGCTGAAAGAGTGGGGGAGGGGAGATCCCACCTGCTGTGTGTGTGGGGGGCTCTGGCCAAAGTTTGGGGACTAAAAGGTGGCAGCTGGGCCCTGGGGACTGCCCTGCATGGGGGCTGGGACGGACCCACAACCCTGTGCACGTGCCGTGTGCGTGCGTGTTGGGGCCTCTAAGTGGCTAGGGACAGTGGCCTGTGCTGGGCAGGGGGTGAGGTCAGGCTGGATGGGGCAGCATTGGGTGAGTGGCCCCAGGGAAAGGGACCCGGAGTGTGATTTGAGGAGCTGTTTCCCTGGATGCAGCCTACAAGCATGTGGCGTGAGGGCTGGCAGAAGCTGGGGCTGCATGGAAAGGCGGTGCTGGCTGGGGTGCCGCAGGCTCACCCCTCTCTTCCTGCCAACCACGGAAGTGGGCTCTTTCATCCTCCCCTTTTTATGGGGGCAGATGGAGGCTGAGAGAAGGGGCCACCTGCGAGGCCCCAGGTTCCATGAGTGTGGCCCCCAGCCTGGACCTGTCCTGCCCTGCAGCCCTGCACTCTGCATGTCCAGCCGCCCCCAGAGCCCCGAGCATGCTGGGGTTCGCCAGGGCCGTCCACTCCCAGGCAGGTTCAGGAGGCACTCGGGGCCCTGTGTAAGAGGGGTCAGGCCTGGCAGTGTCCAGCCGCCAGCTTCCAGATACTGGAAGGTGTGAGAAGGATGGGGTGCTCTACCCCCTAGCCTGGAACTAATGAGCATGACCCCCGCCCTCTACAGCCCCGTCCCATCGCCTGGACAAAGCAGAGCTGGGAGGGACCTGGCCCAGCCCATTCAGCTCTGAGCTCTGACTGCCTCATGCTTCCCACACTGGCCTATTTCAAGCCAGGTATAGGTCAGTTTTACAAGCTCGCCAGGAGAAGCCGTCAACCTGCTACAGCTACCATTTTGTTTCCCTCACCTGTTTCTCAAAAAAGGGCCCATTAGCAGCTTAACGTAGAGTAAAAATGGTCCTCCAAGCCCACTGGGTTGAACAAACGCTCCCAAATTGCCCCTCTTTTTCTCCTGTGGCGGTAGGTCGGGGGAAGCCCCGTCAGGCTGGCATTTGGGAACCACATGGTGGGTTGACTTTCCCAGACTCACAGACACCCAGCCCCCACAGGCTCGCGTCCCTGCGGGGAGCCCCGCTCCAGTGCCCGCCTGAGCGAGCGAGCAGGTGGGCAGCCCCATGGCAGGGCCGGCCAGGGGTGGTGCCTTTGCGAGGGGTGAGCAGGAGACCGAGGGGTGAGCAGGAGACCGAGGGGTGAACAGGAGAACGAGGGGTGAGCAGGAGACCAAGGGGTGAGCAGGAGAACGAGGGGTGAGCAGGAAACCGGGGGGTGAGCAGGAGACCGGGGGGGTGAGTGAGCAGGAGACCGAGGGGTGAGCAGGAGACGAGGCCTGAGCAGGAGACTGAGGCGTGAGCAGGAGACCGAGGGGTGAGCAGGAGACCGGGGGGTGAGCAGGAGACCGAGGGGTGAGCAGGAGACCGAGGGGTGAGCAGGAGACCGGGGGGTGAGCAGGAGACCGAGGGGTGAGCAGGAGACCGGGGGGTGAGCAGGAGACCGAGGGGTGAGCAGGAGACCGAGGGGTGAGCAGGAGAACGAGGGGTGAGCAGGAGAC
>NW_004567107.1:3535956-3549652 GCF_000260355.1 Condylura cristata | reverse complement strand
GTGAGCAGGAGACCGGGGGGTGAGCAGGAGACCGAGGCGTGAGCAGGAGACCCGGGGAGCTTCCTGTTTAGACAGCGGAGTTGGGGAGTTGTCTTGCCCGCTGCCCGCTGAGCAGGCAGAGGAGGGAGCCGTTGCCCTTAATGTCCAGCTGCTGGAAGGGGAGGTGCACGGGGCACAGACCAGGGGCTGGCTACCGCTGCTCGGAAGCAGAGGGTCCTCCCTGGGAGCCAGCGCTTGTGGGGAGCAGCGGGGCAGAGGCTGCCCTGGCCAGATCCCGGGCTGGAAGAAGCGCAGATGGCCCGGAATGCAGGTCCACCCGTGACCCGGTGCCCTCGCCGCCCCGCGAGGTGGGGGCCCCCTTGCTCTGGTCCCTTCCACGTCTGGGGGCTGCTTCTTCCCGGCCCGGCTCCGTGGCCACAGCGAGGACAGGGCGCCGTCCACAGGGCCCGGCTCGGTAATGACATCCTTTACTGTGTCCTAAAAAGAAGCGGGCTCTGGAAGAGATTATTTCTGGTCCCTCTTTATGACCCATTCTGCTTTTCTGTGTCTGAGGTGCGCAGCCGGGCCCTTCCTGTTTGGTGGGGGGCTGGCAGGAGGAGGTTTTTGGGGGGGTACATTTTGCGCTAAGAGCTTGCTAGGACCCAGGCGCCCGGAGACCGGAAGGCGCGGGGTCTGGAGGCGCAGGTCTTTGGAGAGGCCCCAGGACGCGGCAGTGAGAGAGCTGGAGGTCCTGAGCTGGGGGCCTCAAGCTTGTACAGGTTGCCCACAAGCAGCGCTGAGCACGTACCTGCATCACTGGAGAGTGGACAGAGTGAGGGCGCATTGCCCGGAGGCAGTGAGAGGACCCCCCGCCAGGAGCCAGGAGGCCAGGCTCCTGCCTGCCCTCCCAGACCCCAGCATGGGACATGCCCACTACTGGCCTGAGCCTCCGTGTCCCCACCTGTAAAACGGGGCGGTTGACACCTGGCAGGATGTGGTCCCAGGAACGCGGCCTGAGAGCCACCGGAGCCTGGCTAGAATGCTAGGCCCTGCAGTAGGTTGGGCGAAGAGCCGCCTTGGGCCGGCATTTGGCCAAGAATGATGGTCTCCTGGGTCCAGCCTTGGGCAGTTGCCTCTAACAGGGCCCACGGCTGTCCTCAGGTGTGGTAAAGGGTAAGGACCGCCGCACTCTGGAAGGTTCCTCTCCGCGTCTCATCGCGTTTGCTTGTGGGAAAAGCAGCTCTCTTAAGGGGTTGGGGAAGGAGAGGCCGGGGAACACTGTTTTGGGTAGCCGGGGCAGGCGCCCTCCGAGGAAGTCCCTGGAAGGATGGAGTCCACAGGAGGAAGCTGGCGCTGCATGAAGCCCAGCCCAGGGCCCCAGAGCTGACTGTGCAGCCAGCCCCCAGAACAGAACACTTGCCGCTGTGGGCCCGCCTACAGATCCCAGCCCAGGCAGGCAAACTGGGGGTGCAGGAGCTATCACGAGGAAGATGGTCTGTGTGTCCCTCTCAGCATCCTGACTCCGTTAGCTGCCAGGAGGGGGTCAGGTGGGGTGATCAGAGTTGCTACTGCGGAGCTGAGGGGCCTCGCCCCTGCTGCCCCGGGAGGGGCCCACTCAGCTACCTGCCCACACCCTGCAGGCCGGGTGCCCTGGAGGTCCTGGGGTTGGGGCTCCACTCCCCTGCGGAGGGCAGCTGCCTCCCCCAGGCTCTGTCCACCGGCTCCCCCATCCACCTCCCTGTCTGTGCTCCCCACCGCCGGCCCCCCCCAGCCCCCTTGCCGGCACACAAACGTTTACACGCCAGAGATGGCGTTATTAAAAATGACATTTAACCAGAGCTGGAATTACCACGCGGATGGCTGCAAACCTCGGAATCAAAGCGGAGCCGCCGGGCGCGCCTGGCAGGGGCCTCGAGGCCTCCTCTGTGCCAGAGCTCCGCGCGGGCCTCCCATATAAAACCCCGCAGAAGGCGAGGTCTTGAAAGCGAGTGCACCTCCTTTCATTAGACTAACAAATAACACGTAACAGAAAACATCTGTTAACAGCTGCCCCTAATGCTCTCAAGATGGGGCCGCAGGCGACCGGTCCGGCCAGCGGACAGTGGGCCTCGCAGGGCTCAGGTTCGGGCAGCCCCCACCCCAAGGGGCTCCGCGCCCCTGGGAGAGCCCAGCACCCCGGCCCCTTCTCTCCTGGGCCTGCGTCTGCACCCTGTGGGTCCAGGGGCTTCCTTCTTATCCTGCTCTCCATGAAGGGAGCCCTCAGCCTGGGGCTGTGGCAGAGGCGGTACCCCCAGGGGACGGGCAAGTGCAGGCGCTCACTGGGCTGTGGGCCAGGCTCTGCTCCCCAAGAAGAGGGTTATCTGAGAAGTTATCTTCCCGTGGCCCGAAAAGTAAGACGCTCCCTTGCCGGACAGAGGTGGGGGAGGCAGCGGCTTGCTGCAGCGACCCGTGATTTGAGCTCAGACTGGGCGTGGGCTGTTAGCATCCAGCTGGGGAAAGCCAGGCTCAGAGGTTACGTGCCTTGCCCGAGCTCCGTCCTGCAGCCAGGGGAAATCTGGCTCGTCTGGAGAGTGAAGAGTTGCCTCGTGGAGCAGGGAGGAAGGCGCAGGAAAAATCCCCAAACTGGGAGAACAGACAGATTGGCCCTTGGCCCCATCTCCCTGAGCGATGAAACGACAGAAAACAGCTTTTTGTTTTTTTTGAAGACTTATTTAGCTGTGCACACAGAACTGGGGCACAGGCCAGAGGTGCAGGGCGGTGAGAGGATTCACCAGAGACAGAGTGGGGAGCAGCGGGGAGACAAGAGAGGTCTGCCGCGCCACGTGGGTCACCCCCGGGGCCGGGGATTGAACTCGCACTGAAGTGGCTGCAGCCGGCCTGCAGGGCTGCGCCCTAACCCTTTGCGCCACCAGGGAGGGCCAGGAAAGAGTTCTTTAGCCTGTGGAGGACCTGGCTCAGCCCCTGCCTCCTGCCCCGCTGCAGACGTGCCTCGCCTATGGCTTAAGAGCTCGTTGGGGTGTGGGGTGCATCTGTCCCTTCCGTGTGCGTGGTGCTGTTTTGAGGACTGTGCTGGAAGAACACCAGTCGGGGGGCCTTGTCCACAGTGGGTGGCGCGGAGCATGAAGGCTCCCGCTGACCCATGGGCCCATGAGCACGCAGCCTTCTGAGGGAGGTGAAGCATTCTCCCCATCGGACAGGCGGGCAAGCGGAGGCTCAGAAAGGCCAAGTGACTTGCCCAAGGTCTCCCAGGAAAAAGGCAGGCTCCCCAGGGCTCAGGTACTGTGCTGTGCTCCCCCAGATGGTCAAGGAGCTGCAGGGTCCCCGGGCCTGCCAGGAGGCTGTTCCCCTGTCTCCAGGGAAGAGGTCTCTGTGATACCCCAAGGGAGGTCCTGCCTGTGAGCCCCCCCTTTTCTGGGGGCACACTCTAGGGGTCTGGGCCGTGGTGTCAGGCTGGAGCGGGGCCCTGGAGCCCACAAGGACGCCAGTGTTCGGACTCTCCTGTTCCCGAGGGAGGCCTGGTGATTTAATTGGAAGGCCAGCTCTCTGCAGAGCCCGCTGCCCTGCACCACGCCCAGGCGGGAGAGCGTCAGGCTGGAAGCGGGAAATTGCTGGAGACAAGAAGTAAAAACGGACGACTCTGGTTTCACTGGGAAGGAAAAAAGAGAAAGCAGAGATCTGGTGCCAGCTGAATGCGGGTGCGCCGTTGAAGGGAAACTGTAGCTGTAGCAGTGAATTCAAGACTGGGGCCTTTTCAAAGGGCTCGTTCTCCCTCCAGGGAGGAAAAGTGGGGCAGGCACCCACCAACCCTTCCCTCTCAGCTTCCTTCCTCAAATATATGCTGAGCACCTACTGGGTGTCAGGCCACCAGGAGCGGGAAGGGCGGTGGCCCTGGCCAGGGCTGCTCTGAGAACAGTGAGGCCCCTCTCTGGTCTGAGCATTCCGGGAAGGCTTCCTGGAGGAGGCGGAATTTCAGAAGGGCCTAGGGATGAAAAGACGCAGCTAGAAGAGGCTGGGAAGGCGCTCTGGGTAGAAGGAATAGCAGCCACAGAGCCAGAGGGGACTGGCTCTACTGCTCCGGGAGCAGGGGGGGATGATGAGGCTCCAGCGCTGCTCCTTTTTGGGTGGGGAGCACCCAAGTCCTCCCCAGTGGCTTTCTAGGCCTCCCTGTCCTGTGGGATGTGACGAATGGGTAACCAGTTGTGTCCTGGGCTCCCTGTCCCCCAGCCCAGCCACCTGCAGGTCCAGACCTGGTCCCGGAGTCATTCAGAACCAGCAGGGCAGGTCTCTGGGCCCGACCTCCCCCCCAGCCCCAGGGGCCCCAGGACCCCTGAGCCGGAAGCAGGTCCATGAACAGATCCATCCACTAGCTCCATTAGCAAGACCAGGCCCAGGGAACTGCTGCAAATCCGGCCCCCCTGGAGGAGTGGGAGGTCCAGGGCGCTGGTGGCTGGGCCCTGCCACGGAGCTCGGGGTGGGGAGGCGTGAGGTGCTCGTCCCCACAACCACTGAGACCCGACAGTGAGCTCTGTTTATTGTGCACACACCATGTGCAGGTGGGTCCAACCATGGGGTCCCCAGATACCCTAGGAGGTTGGGGGCTCCCCATGAGGAAGCTGAGGCTCAGCATGTGGGTGTGCCTGGGAAATGCGGGGTGCCTGGTCTTTGGCCTGTCCTCACGCCTGCTGCCCGGAGCCCCAGGCAGTAGTCACTCTGTCACCGGCCCTTAAGCTCTCTGTCACAGAGTTCCCTTAAGAAGGGACAGGAAGAGGTGACAGAAACCAGATCAGCTCATTGACACAGCGGGGGCAGGACCCCAAGGCAGGCACCGCCCCCAGAGCCGCCCATGCAGCTGATGTGGGCCCCATGGAGTCCCTGCCCTGAGGTGGGGGGCAGGCCACCCTTCTGGGCTGTGGGACTCTGGCCCCAAACTTAATAGCAGAGTTTGGGGGAGCCCTGGTGCCTCCAATTCTTCATTAGCAAAATGAGCAATAAACTGAGCCCCTGGAGTTTGGGTTCCCAGGGCCGATGGACTCAGACCCTCTGCCTACCACAGCCCTGCAGCTGCTCAGGGGTGCAGGTTTCTCTTAGCTGGCCCTGACACTTGGGGGCAGGAGACAGACAAGCAGTGGGGCTATGAACCCCTCCACAGAGGGAAGAGCCAGGCGAGAGTTTTCCCCAGGCCCTGCAGGAAGAGTTCTGGGCCCAGGCCCGGCGCCCCTCTGCTGCTGCCCAGCCTGGCCTGGTGACCCGGGGTGGCCCCTCTGGAAGGAGCGGGGGCTTGATGGGGCCCCAGTCTGGCTGGAACTCACCACCGCTCCCGAGCGGAACCGGGCATCTTGCTTTATTTTCCGTGGCACAAGCTGTGACCATGTATAATTTCATGACAAATACCATCTATAAAACACAACACAACTATTTTTATAATGTGGCATTTGAGGTTAACAATTCAAATGAGAGATTAATTGCAACTTCTTGAAGGCCTGGATAAGATGGTTTGGGAGGGAGGAAGGCTGAGATACTCAGATATGCTCCCTCAGGGACTCCGGGGCGCTCGTGTGCGCTTGCGCACCACCGGCCGGGCCGTGGGGCGCTGGTTAGACGCGACGTTTTGCTCGCGGGAAAGCGGGTCTCTGCCTAGCCAGGACCCCCAACCACGCAGCCGTCAGTGCGGGCTCCGTGACAACCCAGCGGTCTCGGGGCCTGTGGGGCGAGTGGCAGGGGGAAATGCAGAGTTTGGGGTGCCAAAAAAGAAGTGACTGTATCGGGTGTACCTCCACCGGTGCCCGCCCTCAGCTTCTTCCTAAACCCGCCCCTCCCCCCTCCTCCCCAAACCAGAACCAGATGGAAAATGAATAGTGGGTCTGCGGACAGGGTAGAGAGCATGGGGTGGAGCCCCAGTCAGGGAGGAGGGGGGTGTCGCGTGAGCCTAATTGCAGAGTGACCTGGGGGTGGCCCCTCTGGCTCTCGGACCCTGCAGAAGAAACTAGGGCCCTGGCCTCCCTGACTGGCCCCCTAGGGAGCATGGTGCATGTTCAGTTTTCTTCAGCAGCAGTGGTGGGCTAAGGGGGTACCCTGCCACCCCGGAATTTCCTCTCTACCTTTTCATGGGTTCAGGCAGGTCCCTGAGGAGGGCTGGACCTGGTCAGAGGGCAGCAGCCCTGGAGAGTTGGTAGCCAAGGCTGAGCCCCAAGACAACATCCACCCCAAAGAAAGGCAACCAGAGTGCGCCAGCACCCAGACCAAGCCTGACTGGCTTCCCAGCCTGAGCCTCGATTTCTCCATCTGTCAAGCGGGGGTGGTGGCAGGTGGGTGGTGAGGGTGCTGAGCTGGGCAGGAAGCAGCTCACGTGTAACGGGCCCCTGGCAGCTGCTCTTGTTATTATTACTGCCGTTGCTATTATTAACTCACATGTGGGCCCTGAGAGAGAGCGGGCTGAAGACCCAGCCACACCCCTGGCAGCCACTGGTCCCCAGGGACCCTCACGCCCCAGCAAGGGGACTGGGAACGGTCCCAGCCCAAACTAGCTCCATATTAAGGCAACAACTGTCCCTCCACCGGCCACACCCTGGGCGGGACCTTGTGAGTAGGCTTGTTTATCCCATTGTCTCCTGGCAGTTGAGGGGGAACCAGACGCAAGGGGGTGCAGGCAGCGTCTCCACCCGACTCTCAGCAAGGGCCGAGTGTGGGAGTCCCTGGGGACTGCCAGGATCTTCAGCCCCACCCAGTCCTTGGCACAGCCCACAAAAGCTGGAGCTCCGCTGGAACAGCCATTGGGAGGGGCTCCCGCGGACCCCACCTCCTTCTCCCCTCCTCCCTGGCTGTGCCAGACCACGGGGAAAGCGACTTCTGTGGGTGAAGTCACTATCCACCTAAGCCCCTGCCGGAGCCCCCAGACAGTCACAAACCTCCCCCCGGCAGGCCCCCATTATGGACTGAGAGGGCACACATGTTCCCCATCTTCATAGACAGCTGTCACAGCTCCTATTCTACAGATGATAAACCCCACCCCCACCCCCCACCTGTGCATGTCTTGAGTCCCCATTCTGAGTCAGGACCACATCCCCCAACCAGCTCGGGGAACTTCCAGGTGACAGGAGACCAGCAGTCAGCCACAGAGACCCAGCCCTGATAAATTCCAGGGTGCAGCACCCTGTTAAATTCCAGGTTGAGAAGCACAGGGCTTCTGGGGCTCAGAGATGGGGAGTCACCACCCCCAGGCTGCCCAGCCAGCACCTTGCAGAAGTGGGATTCAAACCCAGTGGGAGCCCAGAGCCTTGACAACCCTGCTAACCCACCACGCAAGGTGGTGGCTACTTAAGTGCCCCCCAACAGGCTGCAAAGCTGCCGCATCTCTAATTAGTTGGAAGAGGAGACCCATGACCAGCCACGTGGCAGGGGTGGAGCAGCGAGCAGAGGAGAGTTCCAGAGTCGGGTCGTTCCAGGCTGTGCTCACAGACTTGGGGTTCGGGGTGGGGGTGGGGGCCGCGATAATTGTTCTGCCAGAGCTAGGAAGAGCGTCTAGGCGTAGTGGGGGATCTGTCAGGACTTCCGCCGCCGGCGGAGAGAAACTGGCCCTCACTTGTTCAAGCAAAACTAAGAAAACCACACGCACCACGGAGAAGGGCGGACTCGAGGCGACCGAGCGCCGGCTCCGACAGAGGGGCGGGGCCCGGGGCCTGCGCACCGCCGAGCCCGGCGCCGGCCGAGGGCTGCGTGCTGATTGGCTGGCCGCTGCTGCGGGGCGGGGCCCGCGCCTCCCCGAGAGCGCGATCGCCCGGGCTCACCTGGGCGGTCACCTGAGCCTCGCAGACAGGCCTGGATCACGCAGGCTTCATAGAGGAAGCAGCTGAACACAGGGGGATCGAGTCGCTCCCCGCCCCCCAGGTCGCTCAGCCTGTGGGTGGAGGACGGGAGCTCCTCCAGGTGTCTGTCAACCATGACCCCCAAGCCAAACAACATCTGGGCTGGAGCCCTGGGCAGCGGCCTTGGGACCTCCCCAGTCACCTCCACCAGGACAAGCAAGGCTTGTCCTTCCCGGCTGAGAGCCCATCTCCCCGTCTGTCCAGCCCCTGAGCAGCACCTGCCTCACCTGTGCCAAGAGGTGGTGGCAGGAACTTCGCCTGGGGAATTCGGCCTGTTGGGGTCTTCCTGGGCTCCATCCACAGCAGCACCCCCTACCATTCCATTAAGCACTCCACGGAAAATACCTTCACCCTGCTGGCAGGAGCTTGTTTGGCCTGTTGGCATGCCCCCTGGGCCCTCGTTAACAGTGTTTCCTGCCTCCCATTTTCCTTTGAAATGCTCGGGCCTTAGGTCTTGTGGACTTAAAGGCTGAAGGAAGTCATCCCTCACTCCCTCATGCATTCATTGAGTCTGTGACTAATCAGTGATAGTGAGGGGAGTGGAGCGGGGAGGGAGATTGTCTGGTCTTCCGACAAGGTGGGGAAAGCCTCTGCTCAGTAGGAAGGGCAGGTGCCAAGATGGTGGCGGAGAGGCTGGTGGGAGGCCGGAGAGTCCCGAGGCTGGGCCCAGGCTCTGCTGTGGGCTCTTCCCTGGGCCTTGCTCAGGACCAGAGTGAGGAGAGTGAGCCCCCCCCCCCACCCGCAGGCAGGTGCTGATGGTTAATAGCCTGTGGGTGCGGGATGGGGGTGGGGGCCTGTGAGGGTGGCCGTGGGAGAGGCAGGTCCTCGGAGCCCGTCCTCCCTGGGCCAGTGCCTGTCCATGCAGAGCCAGGTTCCTGCTGCCCGGGAACTTGGCTGTGGTCTCCACAGGCCATTGCCCTCCTCCACCTGGGGCCTCCTCCCCTCTTCTCTGAAAAAACTCCAGTGTCCTGGTTTTCCGAGGCAGGGGGTTTTGGGGGGGGGATCCTCAGCTGAATGCTAATGAAATCAGAGGCACCCAGGTGGGGCCAGGCCTGCTTAGGGGACAATTAAGCAAATGTGCTGCAGGCTCTTTTCCATATTTGATTGGTGCCCACTGAGGGACAACCCCCCACAGAGCAGCCCCTGCAGAGGGGGCTGGCAGGCATTTGATTGGGGGGTTCCTTGGTCAGTTCCAGTACCGTGAGAGGCTGCGTTTGGCATTCAGGGGTAAGGACAGGACCAAGGTGGGCGCCAGGCTTTAGTCCGGGATACGGCCTCTGCAGCCCCCACCTCCGGGCAGCTGAGGTGTGCCAGGGCGCCCGGAGCCCGTCAGCCTGTGGACCCCGTGTCTTCACCACCTTGTAAAGAATCCTCACAACCGTCTGTGAGCAATAAACTGTGAGGACAGGGAAACTGAGTCCACAGAATTGTTGCAGCAGCCTGGGGCTTGGGGAGCAGAAAGGTAATGTGGCTCAAGAGACGGGAGCCGGCAGACTCTGGCTAGAAACACTGTGCCTCAGTTTCCCCTTTTGTAAAGCCAATCGGCTTTCCATCCCTTCATACTGTTGCCGAGGGCGGGTGGCAGCTTTGAGGACTGGCAAGCGTCGCTGGTGGGAAGGGGGTGGGTGCGGAGCCACAGTGGGCGCAGGCTCCCGGAGGGGCTGCCCAGGAATTGCGCCCCATCTCTGTGCCTTCCTCCTCTGCCCAGCCCAACACATGTGAAGCTCACCAGGGCCCCAAAGTCTCACGTTTTTCCCAAGGAGCACCGTCGCCCTCCGTGACTTCATGTTTGTGCGGAAGGCGCGTGGGAGCGTGAGCGCAGGCACGCACAGACCTGGGGCTGAGCGGGAGCCCAGGGCGGGGACACCTGTCGCTGTGGACGTGCAGTGAGAGGTGTGCGCTCGGGCTCATGCTCACCTTCACGTGCGCCCGGCCCGGAATGGCCCCTGTGAGGTCAGTGGGGGCTGGGAGGAGGCTGAGAGAGAAGGTGGACGCCTTGGCGACGGCCTGGCCCCGCCAGGGTGTGGCTCGCTGCGCCACCAGCCACCAGCCTACTCCTCACCCACAGAATGGACTGAAAGGTGTGATCTGCTGGGACTCCCCGGAATTTGTGGACAGTGAAGCGTGCATGAGCCCAGTCGCTGTCCAAGAGGTCTTAGGGGGCCCCGGGAACACAGGGGTGCCCCTGTCATCTCCTCTCAGGTCCCTTGTCTGTCAGACCTCCTGCCTGCCCCACCCCAGCGCTCCTCCTGTCTCGAGCAGACGCCTGCCGCTCGTGTCTGAACCCCAACGCCGCCATTAGTTTCTGGCTGACCTGGACAAGCTCCCCTTCCCCGAGCCTGGGCCGCCTCATCTGTGAAAGCGGAGCCCACCACACCCCGGAGCGGCCACTCAGGATTTGCTCCACGCGCGTTGGCAGGTTCGGCCGGTGCTGCGTCCCCCACGGGCACCGGACGTGGGGCTGGTTACTGAGCAAACCGCCGTTTCCGAGGCTCATTCTGGGCCGGAGGCCTGTGGCTCCAGGCTGGTCTGAGGCCCGAAGACCATGTACTTGGCACCATCAGAAAGTGGTTCTCAGGCTGATGACAGGCCCCCCAAACTTGCTGAGTTGGAGGGAGGGGTCACCAATCCCCAACCCCGTCCAGTGACCAGATCAAGCGCTGGGCTAGGACCCCGGCTCCACCACGCTGCCTCCATCCCACCCCCCAACCGCCCTTCCTCCCTTCCCCTCAGGGCCTCTGTTTTTGGGGTGCATCTTCCTGAGAATTGACATAAAAGCTGCAAGCCTGCTTTTGAGGGGAGCAGCTCACCTTAGAATGCGGTGTGGTGCTCAGAACAGTGTTAGCCATACACGTGTGTGGGGAGGCCCCAGGCTTGCTGACAGGGTCAGCCTGGTGTCGGGGGCAGGACCTGCCCTGGGCAGCGGTCAGGGGCTGGTGGACTGGAGCAGACACGCCTCTCACCAGCACCCAGATTCAAAACAGGCTGTGCCCCATGGTGCCTCTCGAGCCAAACACCCCGTCAGGTGGGAACAGACTGGAGGAAAAATGGAAAAACAAAGCTGCCACCTTTGGCCGGGCCAGAGATCACAGTGGATGCTGGCGCCAGCCGGTGCGGCTCTGAGAGCCAATGGCCAACAAGATGCGGTCAGCCGTGGCGCAAATTTGCAACCCACATAGTGTAGTTCGACTAAGGCAGCGTATGTGCCAACTCACCTCTCTGCAGCCATTGATTGCTTTATCGGCATTTATGCTGGGGCTATGGCCTCTGTGCTAGCTGGGCCACGGAACTCCCCCGACACCAAGGAGTCACGTCTGGAGAGACTCAGCAGGTGTTGAAAATACGCACACTGAAAGTGCCTTGGACACACCTGCGCTCCCGGACCTCCACGCTCAGTGCCGCATCACCTATGGTGATGGCTCAGGGGCGATTTGGTGATGGGAAATCCAAGGGGATTGCAACTGAGATGGAGAAATGCACAAAAATATGTAAAAAAAAAAAAAAACTATTATAAAATTAAAAAAAAAAAGTGCTCAGGCCACGTCAGCCTGCAGCAGGCAGAGTCGTCTCATGCGAGGCTTGTTTATGGCAAAGTGTCAGTATCTCAGACACACATGGGTGTTTGTGGAATCATGGGTGCGGAAAGCACAGAACACACTCAGCGCTGCTGGCCTGGGGCTGCAGGCCGGTGGGCTGGGACGGTGCGGCTGAGGGGAGCATTGCCCTCGGCCCGGAGAGATCAGAACTCAGAATTTAAAAACCATCCCAGTGGTTAACACCAGCTGGGTGCCCAGGGATGGGGGACTGGGCCAAAGGAGGGGTGACCATCCTGCTGGGGGACACCCCTGGGCCAGAGGCTGCCACTCACAGCAAAATGGCGAAGCAGAAAGGACAGAGCCAGATACTCGGTGTCTGCGCCGGGCTTCCCCGACAAGTAGAATATTATAAAAGCTGGCAGACAGCAAGTCACGCAGGGAGGTTTCCGAGGGTAAGCGGCGGAGGGGAGAGCGGGGCTGGTGGGGGAAAATAACGTAGATCTTCGTTTTGTCTTTTTAAGGGTTTTACTTATGCATACGAGAACTGGGGTACAGGCCAGAAGTGCGGGGGGTGAGAGGAGTCACCAGAGACAGAGTGGGGAGCACAGCAGGTGGGTTCACTGAAGTCCGCTGCTGAGGGGAGCGGCGGGGAGACAGACGTGGTCTGCTGCGCCACGTGGGTCCCTCCCTGGCCGGGGACCGGCTGGGCCGCAGCAGTGATGGCGCTGAGGCTAACCTCTGGGCCGCCAGGGACGCCCCCTTTTTAAAAAGCTGTTTCTTTCCCCCTCCAAACACAGCCTCCCTGCCTGTTAACACCTGCTACACCATGTGCGTCCCCCGGCACAACCCGCCCCCGGCACCCATCCATGGCTATCACCCCAATGTGCCTCTTGGGCAGAGACCCCTTGGCAGGTGGCCACATCCGTGTCACAGAGTCATCACACTGCCTAGAAGTCCTCTGTGCTCCCTCTTGGGCCCTACCCCGCCCCCCAGCTGATCTTCCTACAGCATAGTTTTGCCTTTTCTAGAATGCCACGTGCTTGCCTTCCTGACCGCTTCTTTTCCTTAGTCATGGGCATGCAAATTCCCTCCTTGACTTCTCACGGCTCCTGGAATTTTCTTTGTGCTGCGGAGTGACGTTCCATTGTCCGGCTGCGTCTCAGGTCCTTGGTCTACACCCCCGGAGCCCATCCGGGCTGCTGCCGAGTGCCGGCCGTTATGCTCCAAGCTGCTTTGAGCAACATTTACGTGTAGTTTTCTGTGTGGACGGGCAGGGAGGCGCGTGACTACTGGACCTTAGCGTGACCTGACGGGCCAAATGGCCGCGCGGGGAGGCTTTGCCACCTGCCGCTCCCGGCTGTGCTCACCTGAGCCCCGGGCTGGCCAGGGTCGGCATCGTCAGCGTCCAGATCCCGCCCGTTCGGGTCAGGAGTCTCCTGCAGGTGCGTGTCCCTGATGAGGAAGCCGTGGGCACTGCGCCTGTTTGACACCTGCAGGTCTTCTCGGCGAGGTGCCTGTTAAGGTGTTTTGCCCATTTATCATTTGATTTGGTAAAAAAATAAATAAATTTCCCATGGTGATCTGAAAAATGTGGTTGTCTTGGAGCAAAAGTTGCCCGGCAACCTGACCTAGCAAGTGGTGTTTCTGTGCAGGAGGTGGGGTGTTGTCCCAGTTCTGCAAACACCCCAGGAGGTTGGGTCATCTTCTGCACCCCTGAGTCCCTGCACCAGGTTCTGTCTCCCCACAGTACCCTTTATTTCCTTAAAGAGGCCGGACTGAATACATGCTCTCAGATGTGCTTTTGTTCTTGTCTTTTTTTTTTTTAAAGATTTTATTTATTTATTTATTCTTTATACATGCAAGAACTGGGGTACAGGCCAGAGATGCGGGGGAGGTGAGAGACTTCACCAGAGACAGAGAGGGGAGCAGAACAGGCAGATGGACTGAAACACACTGCTGAGGGGAGCAGGGGGGAGACAGGAGTGGTCTGCTGCGCCCTGGGAGTCACTCCCTGGCCCAGAACTCAGGCCACCCTGGCTGGCTGGCGAGATCTTGACACTGCTGAAACTGTAACCCCTGCGCCACCAGGGAGGCCTCACATGGGCTTTGTGACGTGTGTGTGACTTCCCAGAACGAACCAGTGAGGGGATGAGAATGGGGAGACGGTGGCACATGTGGCCTTCTTTGCCGTGTCCCTCGAGGATGAAAGGCCGTGTCCATGCTCGGCTCTTCCAGAACCCTCCCTGTGCCCTGGGGCAGTCACACCTCCTCTCTGGTCTCCTACTGTAGAGCAAGGGCTTTGAAAACAGGCTTAGCACA
>NW_004567107.1:3534083-3535446 GCF_000260355.1 Condylura cristata | reverse complement strand
CGCACTGGGCTGGGCCTCCCCCCGCAGCCCCTCCCTGCCCACCGGCAGATGAAGAGGAGAGGGGGTGGGCTGCGAGCCACTCGGCAAGGTCTAGGGGCAGGGCCACAGCACCCACCAAGTAATCTTTGGGGGTCACTGACAGTCCAGGGAGAAACTTAACACCCTCAGGAGACGGCTGGGCCTCGTAGAGGCCAGGGCTGTTCGGGAAGTGTTAGGCGACTCCCTGCCCTATCCAGACCAAGAGTGTGGACAGAGCACCTGCAGTCAGCACCCCTTCCAGAAGTTTCTGGCTAAAGGGGAAGAGGGGAGGCCCGCAGGCAGAGGAAGGGGCAAGGGGACAGCGTTCTG
The DNA here is from genome assembly GCF_000260355.1 of Condylura cristata. Classification (NCBI taxonomy): domain Eukaryota; kingdom Metazoa; phylum Chordata; class Mammalia; order Eulipotyphla; family Talpidae; genus Condylura; species Condylura cristata. The sequence continues at coordinate 3,535,098 of NW_004567107.1, read as the reverse complement.
GGAGCAGAAACCACATGGCCCTTGGAGGGACAGGACTCACAGGCAGAGGCCCGGCACCTCGGCCCTCAGTCGCTGCTGGCACCTGGCCGCTCCGAGCCTGTGGCTTGGGCTCTACACGAGCCTGGCCGTCCACTGGGGACCGGCCAGCCGAGAGCTGGGTGGGGCTCCCTGAGAGCTTGCCTCCCCTTCCTCCACGCTGATGGCCCCAGGCCCTGCGGCCTAGGCAGAGGCTCCAAGACAGGACCTGACTGAGGCTCCCGTCAGTTTCTGGAGCAGCGTGTGACTGGGGGCTCGCACAGCGATTACCTTCAGGCCAGGGCCTTTTTAAAAGTGTGGTTTTTTTCTAAAACCCAGAATTTCTGACAGCCCGAGTTAACAAGCCCCCTAAGTGAATTCAGAGGGCATTAATGGGAAAGCTCTGAACAGAACTACTTCTTTGTCGTGTAAGCAGCGCAGGAAAAATGCTCTTATCCCATAGTTTAAGGGCGAGTGGGGCGCTTTGATGTGGTCCACTTCCTTATAAAGGCCCCTCTGAGGAGGGAGAATGCTAACATTTAACCTGGAGCCAACAAATTACTTGCAATTTGCAAGCACACATGCTCAGCCTACGGGCGGGCGGAGGACACAGTAAAAATAAATAAATAGGTAAGAGGGCGGCTGGGTGGATGGAGCCACGGACAGAGATGGATGAACCGAAATGAGAACGCGAGGAAGACAAGCCTCTCTCCTCACCGGCTCAGCGCTGGCCTTGGTGTCCAGCTCAGGGATGAGCTTCCCTCTCAGTGCACCCCAGCAAGGGCAGCTGCTGCTGACCTTGGCTGACCTGGGCTCCTGGTGGTGCTAGAGCCTGGAGGCCAGGCAGGTCTCCGAGGGGACGGGACGCACAGCCCCCTGAATGCCCCGCTGCAGCCCCCCTGAATGCCCCGCTGCAGCCGCCTCACCGGGACTGGGGTGCCCTCCCCCGCCTTAGGTCCCCCTCTGAAGCCGGGAGGGCTTGTGCGGCACAGCTCCCCCC
>NW_004567107.1:3510668-3531633 GCF_000260355.1 Condylura cristata | reverse complement strand
TGGAGGCCCAAGGGAAAGGGGTGTATCCCTAACCTGTAGGAGGTAGAGGGAGGGGCTGGACCCAGGGCAGAGGGGAGCGGTCCAGCCAGCCCCAGCCAGCCGAGGGCGCGCCCCTTCAGGAAGGCGGGTGCTCGTCCCCTGGCCTTGGGCACCACGAAGTCAGCCTTTTCCTTCGGGACGGGATTGCTCTGGCTTATGCTCTGGCCCCTAAATTTATGAAAACCAATAAATGAGTTACTTTCCGCAGCTGGGAGGAAAGCGGAAAAGCTTAGAGTGGCTCCAAACCCTAGTGCATAAAAGTCTGGGGGGCAGAGAACTGGCACCCGGATTCCATCCATCCAGCACCCCTCCATCCATCCAGATATTTAGCCATTTGATATGTACTAAGGGCCTACAGTTGCTGGGTGTGAGAAGGAAGAGGCAAGTCCTTCCTGCCTGGCCCAGCCTGGCTTCCAGAAGCTTCCATGAAGGACAGACTCCGCGTGCGTCCAGGACAGCGTGTGTGCGTGCATGGACACACGTGTGTGCACTGGAGTGTGCACAGGCGTCAGGCCCCCCTGGCTCCCTGGGGAGGGCGTCCTGTCTGTTTCTTAGGATCCAGAGTTCTGTGTCCGGGAACAACAGCCCAAGTCTGCACTTGACAGAGGCAGAGGTGAGGTCTAGAGCCCAGCAACTTGCCAGAAGGCTGCACAGCGGTGCTGACTCTGCTGTAGCAGGCAGGGCTGGAAATCGAGCCGAAGGACAAAGAAGCGAACCCCTTTTCCGGTGTTTACAATAGAAAACAATTGGACGCAGCCTAAACGTCCGCCAGGGGCTGCAGTTTTGGGGTCCCTGCTGGGGGCAATGGCGCAGCCACTCTCAGAGGTTGTGACAAACAGGACAGGAAGTAAGCGAAGGCTGTAGGCAGAGGGAGCGGGACGCCGGCCCGCACTCACGCCCGACCGGACGCTCAGGGTAAGACGCTTCTGAGCAGGGTGTGACTGGGCGGTTACCGGGCAGAGGGCGCACGAGTCTGGGGGTGAGCGTGGCGGTGTGCAAGCTCATAGCCGTGCGTGGCGTCCCGGGCATAGCGGGCGTTGACGCTGGACGCTTAGTGTCGCGTCCAGACAAGAAGAGAAGGACTCGTGCGCACTTGCGTTGACTCCTGCGGAGACTGCGCACAGGCCAGAAAGGCCACAGAAAATTAAACATGTCGCATGGACAGGACGGGGGCTTCTCCAGTCACACGTCCTTCCGTCTTGGTTGTTTCTGTTGTTTCCCGCATTAAAAAAAGTGGAGGCAAACCTTGAAATGTGGCTCGTGGGACCGAAGCTCAGATGCCAATTTAACTTCCTGTTACCGATGCGGATTCCCAGGACCGTCTGTGGTCTTGGCTGTGCGAGAGCTGGAGCCTGGACGGGCGGCTGTGTGTGTCACGCCTGGCCGCGGCCCCAAAGCCCAGGCTCTTTGTAAACTTGGGGGTAAGGGAGACGCTGACCCAGCCTGTGGTCAGAATCCCCTGGGACACGATGGAAATGTTCCCTTTTAAGCTGCCCAGTGGGTCTGGAGCAAGTTGTAGGTGGACAGCCATGAGAAGTCTGGAGGGTTTGGGGTCAGCACCGCCATGGGGCCACTGGAGCAGCGAGTCCTGGCCGCACACTTGGGGAAGCAGGTGGTCCCACAGAAGCACCCTGTGGGCTGCCCCTAAGGCATGAACCCGGACCCCTGGGAACCCACGGGTGATGGATTGGGGCTCACTCAGGGAGAACCTTCCAGGGCTGGTGCAGCCCAGGTGTGCCTGGGAGCGCGTCAGCCTTGTCACAGCTGGCCGAGTGCCCAGGCTCCGCATGGTGCCCCACTGGTGAGGCTGGCAAGGCGGGAGGCAGACGGCGCCCACCCATGGACACCCAGCGGGGCCATAGCCCGAGGGCACCAGGGCCAGGAGCCTGGTGGGTGTGAGCAGAGCCCCAGATGTGTGCATCTGGGGAGGTACCTGAGCCGGGGTGGGACATGTCAGCTGGCCCTGTCTCCTGGCAGTGCCGCCCCAGGCTCTCAGCGGCCAGGAGCCCCAAAATGGGCAAAGAGAAGCCCTCTGCTCACCTTGGTCCGGAATGGTAAGCCAAGGCAGCTTCTCCCCAGAGGGCAGTTTTGGGGACAGACACACCGGATGTGGACACCCGCCTCATCCGCCAGGCTGGGTGACTTCGGCTCTCTGAGCCGCGCTGGCATCTGCTGAGAGCAGGCTGGATCACAGTGGCTTGCACGCTGTAACCGGCCAGGTGCATCGCCAAAGCTCAGTCCATGGAGGAAGCAGCCCTGCTCCTTCCACCCCTAACGCTGCCCCCCCCAGGCCTGTGACCCTCCCAGGCCTGCTCCCCCAACCCACAGCCCTATTCCCCCAATCCCCAGCTGTGCCCCCTCCCCCACCGCCAGCCCTGCAGGGCAGCAGAGACACTGGAGAAGCCCTCACGGAGCCCAACCCATCTCCCCGGCCTGGGACTCAGATGGGCCATAAAAGCCCGCGCAGTGCTTTAAAGGTCACCTCTCCGGCCGGACGCGCAGCAGGGCCGGGTCATGGCCTCCCCTCCGGCCACAGAAGGGGGACCAGCGGGCACTGCCTTTGTCTCCGCTGCGCCCCGTGGGGGCTGGCATGGGACCAGGAGTAGAATGGCAGGCTCTTCAGGGTGTCAGCCCAATTTTTAGGGTGCGGGTGCAGACAGGGGTCACTCCACGAACCCCCCCAAAGCAAGCAGCGAAGCTCTGTGTGCACCTGTGTGTTGGGGGGTCCTGATTGAGGTGGGGCAGAAGTAGAAAGCCAGAGCCTGGGTTTCGCCAGAGAAAAGTAATAGTGGGGTGATGCGGGGGGTTCCCAGGAAGGCTCGGGCTTCTGTCCTCTGTCTCTTGAGAGGGAGGGTGGACCCTGTTCTTGCACAGATGGTGAAGCTGAGGACCTGTGGTTACGTCTCGTCAGGACACTTGCGGAGGTTTTTCTCACGCTCAGATGCTACCGCTCTCTGCACCATTCCCCATGATGGGGCCGGGACACAGCCCCCCGGGCGCCCCGGGAGACAGATGGAGCACAGAGGAGGAAAGTGTGTGACCTCAGAGGTGGACCATAGTGGACAGAACCTCCGCTCCTTCCTGGGAGCCGGTGGCCACGCCACTGCCTGTGCCTCTACTTCCCCATCTGCAAATGAGAGGTTCCGCAGGGACCGTGAGGTCTGAGTCCTGAGAAGGCAAGGGCGTCAGGCTGGGACCCCCAGACTGTTTGCAGGCTGGTTTCAGCCAAGCCCTGGGAAACGCAGAGCCCCCGGCCACCAGCCTCGTCCCAGCTGCCGGCAGCCGCTGGCCACAGCCTGAGTGAGACTCAGGAGCTCCCAAATGCAGACAGATCCCACACTGGTCCTGACAGCAACCTCCTCTGATCTAGAAGCGGTTAACAGGCACAGCTGTCTGCAGGTACCAGCCCCGGTAAAGTGCAGGCTTCACGCTGAGTCTGGCATCTGGCCACCCGCCTCAGATCAAACCCAGCTGGGCAGGCTAACCCTCTTCTGAGACCAACTTCGGAGCAGGGCCTGCTCTTCTCACTGGAGGACTCCCTAGCCCATCTACCCTGCACCCCACTCCAGCCAGATGTCTCTCCTCTCTGGAGCTTGGTTTGGGGGCCTCTGGACTGGGGAAGACAAGCTGACCGTAGAGGTGGCGAGGGGTGCCTGCAAGCCGGAACCCCTGGTTCTGCAAACGTGGGCCAAAGGCTAGGAGGCCAAGAACCCAAGGCCTGGGACAGGAGGGGTTCCGGGGACCCCAGAGCCTTTGAGATAGTTCCCTGCTCCTGGCCTTTGGCATCGCCCTTGTGTGTCTAGAATAGGACATGAATGTTCTCCTCCCTGTAACTCCATCCTCGCACTCCTCGCCCTTGGGCCCAATGACGCCATTTTTCAAAAGAAGTTTTGGCTTGTCCATCCATCCTTACCCCTGGTTTTCCCCAGGGGACCCACTGGGGAAGGTGTGGAGATGTTGGTCCCTGAAGGCCCCGACCCAGAGCAGCTTCAGCTTCGGGGCTTCCCCAGCAGCACCGTGACCCCCACTCCTACACACCCCTCAAGCATACAGGCACCCCCTTTCCTGCGCATTCCCTGCCATCCCAGCCCCTCCCTGTCTCCCCCTCCTTGTCTGGGTTCTATTTATGTAACAGCTTCTTTGAAAAATCACTCACCCACCCTGCAATCAGCCACTCAAACTATAACCTAACGATCAGTAGTACCCCCCTGTGCAACCACCACCATATCCAGTTTTATAACATTTTCATCGTCCCCCAAAAGAAACCCTCACTGGAGTTGTCACCCCCCAATCCCCTCTCCCTCCTCACCCAGTCCCTGGCACCAACCTACTTTTTCTCTCTTTAGATTTTTCTCTGACTGGAACTGACTTCTTCCTCTTACCACCATGTTTTCAAGGTTCAAATATATTGTAGCCTGCATTGTCACTCCATTCCTTTTTTACAGTTGCATAATATTCCACCGTGTGGAGACAGCCGTGAATGGTTTAACAACAGTTTGGTCAAAAACCATGGCCCCAGTAAGCTACACATATGTGCTGTCCAGGTTGCCTGCCCTGTGTCTTTACACTTTGTCATTTCACACGCTGAAACCACCTAACTGCATTTCTCAGGGCCTGTCCTCATGTCAACCCCCACGACTGTGAGCTGTGTGTCATTTACCCATTCATCTGATGGTGATCGGTGGGTTGCCCCCACTTTTTTGGCTAATATGAGTCATGCTGCTGTGCCCATTCATTCATCCATGAGTTTTGTGGTGACGTATATTCTCATTATTTTGTGGAGAGGTCCAGGGAGCAGAATTGCTGGGTCCTCTGGTAGATCTAGATTTAGCATTTTGACGATCTGCTATCAGCAGCAGGTAAGTGGTTGTGCCATCTCACACCCCCAACAGCAGGGCGTGAGGGCTCCAATTTCACCATATCCTTGTCAACACTTGTTATTATCTGACTTTCAATTCTAGCCACTGAGCGGGTTGAGGTGTCTAGTCATGACCTTGGTGGCTGGTGATGTTGAGCATCTTATCATGCTTTCTTTGGAGAAATGTTTTCAAGTCATTAGTCTGTTTTCAAATTGGATTATTTGTCATTTTTATTGTTCAGTTGTAAGAGTTCTTTATATTTTCTATTCTCGATTATCTTCTATGATTTGTAAATATCCTTCTCGCTCTGTGGATGGTCGTTTTTACTTTCCGGATGGGATTCACAAAAGCTTTACATATGATGAAACCTCTTGCATTTTTTTCTCCCTTCAGTTGCTAGTGTTTTGGGTGCTACATCTGAGGAACCATAGTCTGGGCATTTTTAGGCAAAAGGGAACAGCTTTTGGGAGCTGAGAATTTCCAGCTTTTTCTGGAATGAGGCAGGTCTTCATTCACATAAGCATTCATTGAGAAAAGTTTTGAAGCCTAACTTCTGGCCGGGTCCTAGTGATACAGTGGCCCAAGGCAAAGCCAGTCCTCACCTTCCTTTGGCCTCCGAGACAGGCAGGGAGCAGATGGCCAGAACAGAATGACTTAATGACAGACGTGAGGGAGACCTGGCTTTGCCTGGGAACTGGGGGAGCCTTGGGGCAGGGCACTTAGGCTCAGACCAGAGGCTGGGTCAGCACTGCCTGCTGCTCCAGGCAGCAGCAACAGCATGTGCAAAGGCCCTGGGGCGGAGGAAGCATGGGCTGTCATCTGGCTGCCGAGACCCCTCGGCCTACTGGCTTCTCTGCTGGGGCTCCCTGGGGCTCTGGTGGTCCCTGCAGATGTATGTGCAGCGCTGAGGCCCTCTGTGCCTTACGGGATGGAGTCCAGACCCCAGGAAGACCCGGATGCCTTGCAGCTGCCTCCAGGGCTGTCAGGTTTCTAGGGGATGTGAGGGCGCCTCCCACAGCTTCTAGGCGCCAGACTCCACCCAAGTCTGCTGAAGTCTACTCCTCACCATACTGGGCACTGACGAGGGCTGGGAGACGTGGGGGCGCTTGGCAGTCGCAGGCCCAGTGGCCCATGGGGAGTGGATGGGACCTCCTGGTCACTGCTCTGACTCCTCAGGCCCACTGCACCCCCTGCTCACCTTCCTCCCGAGTCGTCTTCTCCAGACTGGTAGCTATGAAAGTGTATCAGTGTTTTGGGTTTTTGCTCAAAATGAATGAGGGAGAACCTCCTTCTCCGTTTGCCCTGGGAGATTGGGGTGACAGTGGCAGGTGGTGGCCCCCCGCCGTGCGCACTGTCACATGACTTACCCCTGGTGAAGTCTTGCTGACTCCATAGAGGCACTTGGACCACCCAGGCCCTGGGACAGCCCTGGACAGGCGGTGGGCTCCGAAGTCTGCCTGCATCTTTGCAGCCTCTCCGCAATTGCTCGGTCGCTCACCATTCAGCATATATATATTTGTGAAGAGTGTACTTTAGGTCAGCCCCTGAGGTGGGTCCCAAGGAGACCTAAACAGGAGTTCCAGTCCCTGCAAGACAAATGACCTCCCTTCTACCCTAGAGTATGACAAAGCTGAGATGGGCGAGGAGCCCAGGGTGACTTCCTGGAGGAGGAGGCATGCCTGCTACAACCTGAAGGTGCAGCAGGCAGAGAGAGCAGTGGCCAGCCCAGGAGTCCTGTGGCTGTGCACGAGTGAGAGTGTGTGTCCAGTGTGACCTAACCCTGAGGCCACCTGTCACTCCCAGCCCTGGCTGTGCCCGCTGGGCGGCCTGAGCCAGAAAGGCCCCAAGAGCAAGGCTCCTGTCTGGTCAACAACAGCTGGCCCAAGGCTGGCCAGAGAGAGGGACTGGGCCACAGCTCCCTCCACTAGCTGCCAAGTGTCTCCCAGGCAGAGCTGAGAAGAAAGGGTGTTTGTGAGGAGGGGAGGCCTCCGCTCTCTGTGACCCGGTGGGTCCCAGCCCGTCTGGGCCACCCTCTTTTATTCTCTGTAAAGCAGACAGTCCTACCTGCCCGCCTGAGGCGGTCCAGCCCCCACGGGGCACTGGTGACAATGTGGCATGTGTGATCTCACCAGAGCCTCCGACCCCACCCAGGCCTCGTCCCTTGTCCCTGAGCACCTGAGACAGAGGCCGGAGATGAGACCAGCGCTCGGGCCCCTGGCTGCGGCCGGCCCCTGGGGGAGACCCTGCAAACGGGGTGTGCCTCCTCCTTGTCCTTCCCGACTCAGGGCCAGGCCCGCCCTGAGGTCTCAGAGGCTCCGGGCCCCTCCTGGAAGCCCCCTCGCCGGCCACGTGCTCCACTCCCAGTGCCCAGCCCACGTGCCCAGAGCCGAGCCCATGCCTCAGCTCCAGGGCTGCCCCTGTCGACTTCTGCGTCCCTCCTCTGGGCTGGGCCGTCCCCCCAAGCCCCTGAGAGGCCCTCAGGACCCCACTGTACAGGGATGGGGTGGGGTAGGCCCTTTATGCTTGGGGCTGCAGCCACCAAGGCGGCCAGCAGCCTGGCTCCTGCCCGCCGGCGGGGTCCGACCCCAGCTCCAGCCTCCGCTAGCTGTGTGGCCGGGCGGTGGCATCACCCTTGTGCCTCGGTGTCCTCATCTGTGAAATGGGGCTAACAGCCTCCCTCGTAGGGCTGTGAGGTTTCCCTGAGGTGGCTTCTGCCATTCCCATGTTTCGGGAGTTCCGCAAGCCGGGGGTGGAAGTCAGGCCCCGGCCTCTCCGCTGGCGAGGCGGGCTGGCCCGAGACCCTGACCAGCAACCTGGTCTCTTTACCCACTGGGCTGTCCTGCACCTGAGGAGGTGAGAAATCGCTCCTCACGCCTGGGGGGCTGGGGCCCAGGGGTGCAGCCTGGACTGGACGCTATTCCCAAACTCCCCATCTGGGCTCTTCCCCGAGGTCCTTCAGCAGACCCCAGATCTTCTGCCGAGAGACCCGGGTGTGGGGTCGGGTCGGGGTGGGGGGCCGTGGTCTTTGCTGACCTCCCCACGGCCCCCTCAGAGTTCCTGGCTGTAAACTTCTGTGCGCTTCGGGGCTCTTTGCCCAAGGCCCGGTGTTAATTTGTCAAACCCCCGTCAGGTTCCTGGAGACCCGCTGTTTATGTTCGCGAGCATGCTGGCAGAGCTCACAATTTAGGGGGTGGATGCTGCTTATTTGGTCAGAATAAATGCTAATTAATAAAAGTTATTTATTTGGGTTGGAGCGCACCGAGGCCCTGGGGTCAGGCGCGAACTGACTATTTGAAGCAAAAACAAACAGCGAGCAAGGCCGGCCGGAGGCTGCGTTTATTTGTCTTAGGGAGAATTTGCAGTTAATTCCCTCCAGACCATTTAGGTCCTTAAATTACACGGAATCAGAAAAACCATGGGTGCGGGGGAAGAGCCAGGGAGACTTGATCACTGAGAGCTGAGAGCCGTTTTTAAATGTCTCTGGCCCGCTGACAGCCACCTACATGGTATGTGTGAAATAATTTAATGGCAGAAAACGGTGCACTGGCCTGTTGTTTTTCCACATGGCAACCTAGCGGGGACCAAGTCGTTTTGGTTTAAGGGAGCAGCAGGCCCGGCCCATCCGGGTTTGATTCCCTCTCCCCACCCAGCCCTTCCAAGACCACCTAACAGCCCTGTTCCATGAAGGCAGCTTCGGGCCTTATTTTTAATGGCAGAGAAGAGCAGGGCTTGAGCAAGAGGAAGCTGCCGCACAGCCCTGCTGGCCGGACTCAGCGTCTATTTATTTTCCAAATGCTCTTTAGCTCAAGCATGGACCCCCCAGGACATCCACGCCCATCACTGCGGTTCCCAGGAGGTGACTCAGGAACTTTCGTAACAAATACCCAGCACGTCCGGTGGGAGCAGGATGGGGCCCCTGGCCACCTCAGCCGCCCCCGCCCCCGTGGCCACTGCGGCCGTCCTTCTCCTGCGGACTGGGGTGAGGGGACCCCAGGACCTCAGAGCAAGGCCCCTCCCAGGCACAAAAGCGGGCAAGGCTAGGGGCGGTGTGCTTATCAAGCAATTGCTATGCCCTGGGCCCCAACTGCACTGAGCCCATCGGGTGACCTGCAAGCCGGTGTCCTCACTGCTCCCGGGGGTGAGGACAGCCTTCAGAACAGGGGTGTCCAGGGACACACATGACCCTGAAGACCCTGAAGACCCGGCCTAGCCAGGGCCCAGAGTGGAGGTGGAGGGAGGAAGCCTCGTGGAGACAGGCTCAGCCTCCTCGGCTGGACCCCCAGACCCGTGGGTCCCATCCCAGCTGCCCGTCCTGGGCACCCCCTCAAGCCTCAGTGTCCCTGCGGGGAGAAGGGGTGGCCCTCCAAAGCCGGGGTGGGGGCTCCCTGGGCAGAGGCCTGTGGAGCTCCACCCTTGCCCAGCAGCCCCCACCCCACCCCCGCACCGCTGAGGCTTGAGCCCCGGCAGGAGAGGCTGATGCTGTGGGGACCCCATTGGTGTGGGGTGGGGGGGTCACGCGCCTTTGCGAGGCCTCCCGGTGTCTGCAGGCGCCCCCAAGCCTGGCAGTGGAAGCAGCGTGGCGTCACGTAAACACCCTCAGTTCTGGGTTGCTAGAAACTTCCCGGAAAACTCTTTTTGGCTGAAATGCCCCCTGCATAGAGTGCGTGCCCCAGCCGCGACAGCGCTGGCTCGGCTAGAAAGGCTGGCATTCCAGAAGCTTCCGAGAGCCGGCTAGGTCGCTCGGCCGGGTTTTCGGTTTTCAGCGCCGGGTCTTTTCTTTGTTGTTTCTTCCCGAGTGAGGAGGAGGGGTGGGAGACACCCCAGGCGGCAGACAATTCCCATCCGTCTTCGCCTTTCTTGGAGGCCAGAGGTGAGGAGTGAAGGCCCAGCCAGGCCTCTGGGCCACGGGGCACCACCCCCACGGAGTGTGAGCGAGAGTTCTCCAGGGAGCAGTGCTGACCCAGCCCCCGGCGGATTGCGCACCCTGGGATCACCTGTGTATTGGGGTGCGCTTAGTACACCCCAGCTTATGTCTCCAGGCTCTGCCACATGCCCGCTGGGGCAAAATTTCTGTCCTTTGAGAAATTCTGGTCCAAAGCCAGCGTCAGCCCTGTGGCCCCCAGTCTTCTGGACAGGCCCCCATCCCCGTCAACGGCAGGGAGCAAACTGGGAGCTTGTTTAGAAGCAGGGGTTCGTTGGGGTCCTCCCCACTCAGGGGCTTCTAGATGCCTCGTGAGGAGGGTGGGGTTGTGAGCGTAGCGGACACGCAGCTGCCCACTTCAGTCAAAAAGGCTGACGACCCCGAGCCCCTGGGAGAGCAGGCCTCGGGGCGGGACACTTGGGGGCCGGGGGTTCCCGTGGCCCCAGCCCACTCCTAGGAATCTGTCAGACATAGCAAACCCCATTTGCCTGAGGTTATGGTGGTGGGGTGCTGCTTGTTGTCAGAGGTTGGAAACACCCCAAGGGCCCCTGGGCCCCTGCACAGGGATGCGGGTGGGGGCAAGGGAGGGCTGGGGAAGGGCTGGATGGTTTCTGGGCCCGGGGTGGGGGAGTCCTGGGGGTGGCGTGTCCGAGGGGGACGTGGGGCCAGAACGGCACATGGTCGCTCCACCCTGGGCCAGAAGGGGGCAACAGCAGGCTGGGAGCAGGACAAATGGATTTGAAAAGCCAGATCCTACGACGGGGAGAGTCTGAGGAACAACTCAACGTGGGAGCAAGGAAGAGGAGGGGGCAGGCCCTGGGGTGGACGGCGTCCGGCAGGGACTGAGCCCAGCTGCGGGCCCTGTGTGCGCAGCCGGGGACCTGCAGAGAGGGGTGCAGCTGGCAGAGGGCAGTGAGCCGCCGCCTGTCGCCCTGCCTGCGAGGGAGTCTGTCCTGTGACGTGTGCCGTGACTGAGGACAAGACGCACCTTTAATGAGGAGATCGGATCCTCACGGAGCCCCTGACTGGGCTGTTTGTTCAGGGGCGGGGTTCGCACAGTGGGGGCGTCCTGGAGGAGTGGCCACAGAGCTGGGCCCTGGAAAGTGAAGGGGCAACATCTGCCCTGGGGGGAGATTTTGATTGTGGACGTGGTCGCTAAACCCCAGCCCAGCCTCCGGGTCAGCTGCCCTGCCGGCCTTCACCCTGGTCCTTCCCACCGCTCCCTCTGATGATTGGGGGGTTCCTGTCCGGCCTCGGACGACCCGTTAAAGCACCGCCCCTCCCGAGGGAGCTCCCTGGACCGGGCCCGGGACCCACTGGGCTGCCTGAGCCTCACTCCGTGGCCCGGGCCTTACCCTGGGGCCGCCTCCCTGCCTATGAAGCATCTGATTCACCTCCCCACGTGGGTGGCCGGGCGCCCCGGGCGCAGGGCCTCTGCGAGGCTGCTCGCCAGGTGGGCACTCACCTGCTCCGCCAGTAACTTACTGGACACTTGAGCTTGGACCACAGACCTTGGCCTGGCTGAGGGAGCGGTGAGGATAACAGCAGCTGTTTGTAGGATTCCTGCATGCACCCACAGATCTGTGCGTGTCCAGGAGCGCGTGGGACGCTCAGATGGTGCCCTTGTGCTCTTAACTCTGTAGCATCATAGTTGCACACACCTGTCCCCGGAGGGCTTACCCTGTGCAGAGCCCGCGCCTGGTGCCGAGGACACTAGGTGGCGCCCACGCTGGCCAGGCCAGTGGCCCCTGGCTGCGGGGGCCCTGCCAGGGCCTGGCTGCTGCTGTTGGTCTCTTCCCAGGTCCTGGCACTGTGCACCTGCCTCATGGTGCTCGGTGTGGGGTGGGGTGGAGGGGGGGAGGGAAGCGGTGGTGAGGGGAGGGCTGGGCCTGCCTGCGGGCGGGGCGGGGTGCGCAGAGCAGCTGCTGAGCTGTCTCCCGGTGCCACCCGGAGGAGCTGGGGTGCTTGTGCACCAGCCCCAGGGAGCCTCTCCCTCGCGCAGGTGAGTGTCCCAGCCCCGGCCAGGGCGGCGCGGCCAAGCGGAAGAAGAAGCAGCGGCGAAACCGCACCACGTTCAACAGCAGCCAGCTGCAGGCCCTGGAGCGCGTGTTCGAGCGCACCCACTACCCCGACGCCTTCGTGCGGGAGGAGCTGGCCCGGCGTGTCAGCCTCAGCGAGGCTCGCGTGCAGGTGAGCCTGCCGGAGGGCGGGCGCGGGGGCCGGGCTGAGGGCCGCAGCCGAGCCTGCCACAGGGTGCGGCCTCCAGCAAGGCACCCACCTCTCTGGCCCTTCGGGGCCTCTGAGCGGGGCTCCCGGGCCCACCTAGGCGCATTCGGGGAGCCAATGTGCTTGTAAAGTGGCTGGCATGGGGGTCTCTGCGCCTCTGTGCCAGCTCTGAGTGGGGGCCGGAGCGCCCCACACTCACCAGCTTTCCGGACGCGGCGCCGTTCACCCCCTTCCTTCGGCCCCTGGCCCAGGCTCCGCCCCCGTCACAGGTGAGCGCTCTGAGCTCACAGGTGGAGCTGCCACGGCGGCGCAGCGGGGACCCGGGCCCCCGCGCCAGCTCACGGCTCCTCCCCACCCGCCCCAGGTCTGGTTTCAGAACCGCCGGGCCAAGTTCCGCCGGAACGAGCGGGCCATGCTGGCCACCCGCTCCGCCTCGCTGCTCAAGTCCTACAGCCAGGAGGCCACCATCGAGCAGCCCGTGGCTCCCCGGCCCACCGCCCTGGGCCCCGACTATCTCCCCTGGACAGCCTCGTCCCCCTACAGGTGAGAGGGGCTTTGCAGAGCCCTCCGGACGCGGGAGCGGGACCGAGACCAGAGGAGAGCTGCGAAGGCGCCTTGGACGGGGGTGCCGGGCCGGTGGGGCCAGCGTGTGTGAGCGCTGCCCGGGCATGCGGTGTGCAAGGTTGTGCCCGTGAGTGCGTGTGAGTGTGAGGGTGGCCGCGTGGAGGGACACAGAGCCCGTCGCCCAGCTGAGCCCGCAGGAGGCTGTCTAGGTGGGTCCCGGGGCCCCAGTCCCCGTTGGCCCCCAGGAGAAGAGCTGGGCTGGCATCCCAGAGCCAAGCCCTGGGTCAAAACTGGAGGCGGCAGGACAGGAAAGGAGAGGGAGAAGGTGCCGGGGGCCGGGTCTCTGTGCTCCCAGCCCCGTAGTCTGTGAGCATCTGTGCAGGAGCAGAGCTCTCGTGGGAGGTGAGATCGGGCCAGCTGGAGGGGCAGCCCAGCGATGCCCACGCCGGCCCCCCGGCTCCCCCAGCCGCCTGCCCTGCCCTGGGGCGGAACAGCCAGAGTGGCCCTCAAGTACAGGTGCGTTGCATCCCGCCCTGTCCACCTGGGTGAGGTGCTGGAGGCGCTCAGGAACCCACCTGCTGCTAGTCCAGCAGAAATGCAACACTGGCCTGTCCTAGTGCCAGCCCCAGGCCTTTGGCCTTCTCCCCAAGTCCCTGCAGCCCTGGGGGTCCCCCACCCCGGGGGAAGGCGCCCTAGGAGAACAGCCAAGGACGGGAGGCCGGAGGAGCAGAGACGGGGGCCCAGGACGAGCAGCCGGGCCTCACCAGGTGCCCCGTGTCTCTTGAACCCCAGCGCCGTGCCGCCCTACAGCCCCGGAGGCCCGGGCCCCACCACCCCGGGCGTCAACATGGCCAACAGCATCGCCAGCCTGCGCCTCAAGGCCAAGGAGTTCAGTCTGCACCACAGTCAGGTCCCCACGGTGAACTGACGCCGGCCACCAGGGCCCCGCCGCCGCCCGGCTCCCGCGGCCAGAAGAGGGAAACCGGCGCGCCACCTCCGCCTGAGCCCGGCTGGCGGGCGCTCCTGGGCCTCTCCCAGCCAACTCGGGCCTGCCCAGCCCTCTCCACAGCGCCGTCCTGGCCGAGGCTGCGGCCCTCGGAGGGGCTGGCCGCAGGAGGGCAGGCGCTCCAAGGACCTCGCTCACTTTGTGCATTAAAACCGAAAATCGTTTGTCTTGAGAAATAAAAGTGTGTTAAGCCCCAGGAGTTGCGGGAGGGAAGATCAGGGCCCCAGGCCAACACGGGACAGCCTTCTGGGGCCTGCTCTGGTCTGCGTGGTCACGGGCCCCTGGCCTACCTCGGGCCAGCCCAAGAGGCACAGGCCTGCCCTGGACCCTCCGTCCCATCTTCGCTGCTTCATGGTGGTGGTGGGGGGGGGGCACGGGTTTCTGGACTGGCCAAGGGGCACGTGGCAGGGTCCCACAGGCAGGCCATGTGGGACCCTTGGACATTTGACCATGGAGGGGCCTGTCAAATGCCTCAGAAAGTGGGGGTGCAGAAGGAAGTTCCCAAGCAGACCCACGGGACAGCTGAGGCTGTGAGGGGACCTCCCAAGTCTTTCAGCCTGCTCACTGGAGGGTGGTAACTGGGGGTGACAGGATACAGGTGCCGCCAGCCCCTGGCACTAGGCTGGGCGGGGGGAGAGGGTCTGAATCCCCCTTCTAATGGACACACCCCAGGGGAGTTAACAGATTCTGCAGAAAGAGACCCCAGCCAGCCCCCAGAAGCAGGATTCTGCCCCGGCCGAGGGAGCAAAGCTGGCTGCCCCCTGAAGGAGCACTCTCACAGAGACCACACCTTGATGTGGGCTGGACCCCTGCCCTGCCCTGGCCTCACACCCCAGCACCCAGGGGGCTCCCAGCCACTGCCCCCGGCTCCCAGGTGGCCTCCAGCAGCTCAGGCGTGTGAAGTCCCAGCGGAGGCTGGTCCTCACTTCTGTTTTAGGAGGTGTGCAGTAGTCCCTCGGGTCAGGTGAGGCCCTCCCAGTCTCCCCGATTCTCCCCTTTATAATCTCCCATGGAGAGTCACCCCGCGGAACTGGAATTCCCCTGCAGAGACGTGGCCTGGGGCTCGGTCTTGCCCCCTTTGGAGTGCAGACACAGCTGGTGGTGACCCCAGGCACGCGTGACTCCCTCATTCCGCTGGTGGAAGGTTTCTCCCCTGAGGTGGGGGCCGGGACCCTGGATGGCGGGGGGAGGGGTGAGGGGGTACAGACTCAGACTGAAGGCGTGGGGGAGGGTTCTCTGCTCCCTGTTTCCAGCTATCTCAGGCACCTGGCTGGGTATACCCAGGCAAGCCTGTGCCCTGCAGGGGTGGGAGGGTGAGCAGAGCTGCTTGGGGCACTGCCCACTGCCCTTCATGCATGAACCGTGTGTCCGCCCGAGGGTGAGAGCTCTCATGGGTTCACTGGCCCCAGAGGCCCCAAACCCAGTCTAAGGCATCTGGGCAGGCTTCCTGGAGGAGGTGTCCTGGCTGGATACAATTTGGCTGTCATGCTGGTGGTGGGGAGCTCTGGAGGGGGTCCTGCTTGGTGGTGGGACTTGGTATGTGTGAGGGCCATGGGGCAGCAGCAGGCGCCCCTGAGAGGAGCCTGGACACAGCTGGGGTAGGTCTGGTACCTGAGGGTTTGAGGGAGAGGGAGAGGCTGCGGGGCCAGGTTTTGGCTCAGGGACATGGATGGGAGAGGAAGGGAGACCCTAGAAACAGGAGCTGCCTCGGAAAGGTCTCTGGGGTGCTGTCCTGCCCCACCGGACAGATGAGCTGGGCATCCTGGCCTGAGCCCAGCTCTCCCCCACAGAGACCTCCCCTTCCCACCCCTGCCCCCTGGGGTCTGGACACCAGAACAGCCCATGTGTCCCAGAACCAGGAAAAGCGGCTTCCCGGGATCCCTGGGCCAGAAAGTCCCGAATGCGGAGGGAGGCCCACTGGGACAAGCCCCCACCCCCGCCCAGTCCCCGAGCTCAGGCAGAGGGACAGCCCCTCTCTCTGGCTCCCACCCAAAGGGAGGGCGCCTCGAAGCACCGCCAACTTGGGGCTGCCTGCCGCTGAGCGTGGGGCTCTGGCTGGGTCTCCGGGATGCCAGCCTTGGAAAAAGCGGGGGGCCCAGTTCCCACGGAGGCACCGGTCTGGCCGTGGGCAGCAAGGGTGTCATTGTCACTTCCTCCCGAGCGCTCTAGAGAAAACAGGCTTAATCACTCACACATGCTGGTCGGGGCTCAGGCTGGTCGGGGGCCCCGCAGAAGAAACACCCTCGCCAGCCCCATGGCGGCCGAATCGCAGGTCTAGGTGGGCAGTGTCTGGGATGCAGTTTTCCCTGTGGATGAGGTAGCCGAGTCTCCGTCCCCGCCGGGAGGACTTGGGGTCCCCTGCCTGCCTCCCGGGCCCATTTGGCGGGCCAGCTTGGCGAGGGCATTGTGAGTTTCTGTGCCTGTTCTTTGTTTTTCAGATAAAGCAATGTAAGTTGAGAGAGCGAGAAGGAACATGAAGGGAAAGGTCTTGCCCTGTAGAGACCGGTGTTAGCTGCAGCTAGACACTCCCAGGGCCTCTGTTTCCTGCTCTGCACAGGGGGTAATGCTGGAGGCCTCCAGGATGGGGGTGCTGGCTGTGGCCCAATGCAGGCTCCATGCACAGCTGCTTTGGTGATTCTGGTAGAGGAGCACAGGGAGAGGAGTTTGAAGGAGGCAGAACGCGCCCTGTCCTGGGGCGAAGTGACACTGTCCTTGCCGGCCCTCCCTGTCCCCTGGGTGCCCACCCTCCTGGAGGCCCCCCCGCGCGGACCCAAGCAGGTGGCGTCCTGCTCCTCCTCCGCCCGCCCCTGGGGGGCACTGTGGAGCCACTGGCAGCCGGAGGCGTTCGCCTCCGTGACCAACAGGGGGCGCATCACGCTGCTGCTCCAACCTGCTCTTTACAACAAACAGCAAACCCCAAACCACCTTCCAGAAAAGTGTACCGATAGCCCCGGCCACGCCTGCACGCGTTTACCCAGTAATTCCCTCTCTAAGCTCCAAAACAGGGTGGGGGGTTGCGGGGGAAGGGGCCGGGCCGGTCAAGATGTTGATCACACATATCACACGGCCAAGGTCAGAAAAACCTGGGAAGCGGAAAACCAGAACGTAACGGGCGGCCGCTCGAGGGGGCCGGTGGGCCACGGGGCTCCACGCACCTTCGTGTGAGCCCCTCCGGAGAGTGGGGGGACTCCGCCTGGCTTCTAGGGCGGCGGCAAAGAGGAGGGGTTTAGCAGGTGTAACGAAGGCTCTAATGGTTGCCTTGTTCATCAACAGCGAGGTCGGGACCTCGCCAGGTGAGCCCGTGAAGAGTCCAGGTGTCTCTCTGGAAGAATTGGCGGCAGAGATGTTCTGCGTGTCTGCCACGGCAGCCGGGCTGGAGCAGCCGCTCCCAGCCTTGGGGCGTCTTCCCATTGCGGGAGCCCACTCGAGGCCCACAGGAGGCCGGCTGGGAGGAAGCCCTGGGTGCAGCCTCCAGGACCTGTGAGGCTGGGCCCAGACTCCTGACCGGCAGACATGTGAGGTCACACATAGTTGTGGTTTGAGCAGCTGTGTTGTGGCCTCTTGTTACACAGTGTGTGAAGGCACCAGAGTGGAGAGCTTGAAAATCCACCTTCAGCTTGACCTCGCTCTGCTCTCCATATATTCAAAAATCCCATTCCCGCCCTCCCTGGTGGTGCTGGGGTTAAGTCGCAGCACTATGAGCTGTCTGCAGCAGCTGCAGCATGAGTCAGGTCCCCGGCCAGGGAGGGACCCACAGGCTGCAGCAGACCTCTCCTGTCTCCCGGCTGCCCCCCTCAGCAGTGGACCTCATTGATCAGCCTGTTCTGCTCCCTACTCTGCCTCTGGGGAATCCTCTCACCCCCCCCAACATCTCTGGCCTGCACCCCAGTTCTTGAATGCATAAATAAATAAATCTTAAAAAAAAAATTAAGGTACCTAGCAAAAAGTTCGGGAAGGCCCTAAACCCTAAAGTGAGCAGCGGTGTTCCCAGGAGGTGCATTGGGGGCGTCTCGATTTCTCATTTAGACGCTTGCAGCCCTGTGACAGCTTCCGGGCCAGCCCCCTCCCACCCTCAGGTGGCACCTGCCTCCCCCACTACACTGTCCCAGCGACTGGGGGGAGGCAGGGCCAGCCTGCAGCCCTCTGCATCCACTGCCGGCTGCCAACCCACCCATGTGGCCACCAAGCAGATCTCAGGGTACAGGCCCAACTGCCCTTCCCCGGCCTGCCGGACACCCGTAGCCTGCTGGACACCCACACCCAGGCTCCATCTACCCAAAGCCTCCACCAGCCCCCACTGCTTGACCCCTGTAGCCTCCCCTCTCCACACCCTTGCCCCGTCTCCCCAACTTTGTGCCCCCCCCACCCCTTCCCCGTTTCCAATCACAAGAGCCCGGCAGGGGAGGGCGGCTGAGCCCCTGGATCTGTGCACGTCAGCTTGACCACCTGTCAAGCCAGTCTGACTCAGCTAGGACCCCCGTGGGGGCAGGGGCGGAGGGCCCTCCCTGTCTCCGCTGCCCCACCTCCGTGCTGAGCCCCTGGGTCGTCCAGTCTGTGGGGAGCTGGGCCTGCAAGGATGGGCGTGTGGCCAGGGCGGGGTTCTCACCCGGGCGACTCCAAGGGTCTGGGAGCTCAGGGTCCCTGCGGGCACTGGGCTGCTCCCCGGCTGGCTAGAGGCACAGGTGCGCCCTAGGGCGTTACTCTGGTGCTTCACCTGGGTACAGGGACTTTGGACGAGTCACCATGCCAGGCAGAGCCTTACTTTTATCACCCAGAGGGCAGAAATGCCTCCTTGGGACCGTTTCTCTAGATGACGTGAACAAGCCAGAGGTACCATGGGCGACTGGGCTCGCTGCTCGCCCCAGAGCGCGGCTTCGTCTCTCCACCAGGGGGCAGTGTTACCCCGCCCCTCCAGCCCGGGGGGAACCTGCTGGAAGCCCTATTTCCCTGGGAGCCCACTCTCTGCAGTTTCATCAGTCCGTGGGCGCAGAAATTCAGGGACGGCAGGGAAATGAGAGGTGCAGGAGAGGCTGTGCAGATCCTGGAGAACAGGGTGCCGTGTGGGGCCGAGGTTAGGGTCGTGCCGGAGTTTACAGCCCCGCCTGGGTGCTGACTCGGGGTGCAGAGGAGACCCTACACTTCCAGGCGTCTCCCTCAGCATCCACCTGAGTAAACAGAGCCCTGGCGGGAGGCACGAGGGCATCAGGGAGTGGCTGCCAGGGTGTTCTGGTCAGGGTGCTTCACAGTGGACACGCAGCAGCGAGCCAGCGAGCGGGAGCCTCAGCTGCGTAGGGCCGACACCGGGGAGGAGCCTCAGGAGGCTGCAGGCCGTGGGCGGAGGTGACCAGTGTAGTGGTTGAAGGCACAGGTGTGTAGAAGAGTCCAGAGAGGGTCCCGCACCCCCCCCCCAGCCCCTCAAGGATGCACATCCGCAGGTCAGGAAGAGCCAAAGTTTCCTTTTACTGGCTGATCCAGCAAAGACACACAGTGGGGGAAAGGAGGCCTCAGTGGCGCTAAGGAGCAAGCACTGCACACCCGCACGCGCACCCTGGGCTGAGGGCAGGCGTCGGCCCCGGCAAGGCCGAATGCAGTCCGGGGGTGGGCCTGGGGCTCATGGCTGCAGCCCTGGGCCAGGGGCCACGGGTCAGGACCCTGAACTGGATAGTGCGTGTGGGAGGAATGTCTCCCTTGACAAGCCGTCTCTGTGTTTCCAGCAGCTCCTTCCAGGGGTCCAAGGCGCACTGGTGTGCACAGGGCGAGGAAGTGGCCTTCTCGAAGGGCGTCTCCGAAGGGCGCCTGCTTCCCGCGGGCAGCCCGTGCCGCTGCGGTCACAGGCGGCGGGCGGCTTCCCAGAGGATCTGCAGCGCCATCGAGGCGCAGGGGAGCTGGGCCAGCGTGTAGGCCAGGGAGCGGGAGGGCGCGGGCAGCTCGCCCAGGTAGGCCACGGTGTGCGCCACGCGGCCCAGGAAGAAGAGGAGGAAGTGCGCCCGGGCGATGGAAGGGTTGGGCCCCAGGAAGGAGTAGACCAGGCCCAGGAACAGGAAGGGGTAGATGGTCTCCATGTCGTTCCGGTGCGCTCTGGAAGGAACGGGGTACGGGGTACGTGAGGCAGGCGGGAGCGCTGGGGCAGGGTCTCGTCCTGAAAGGCCCCCACCCCTGCGGGGTCATCCCAGGGGCCTCCAGACCAGCGTCCACTCACAGCAGGGACCAGGAGACACCCGATACTCCAGCTGGCTGAGCGGAGGAAGCCTGGGCAGCAGGCAGATGGTTGTTTTCATAGGAAGCCTCAGGGCTTTCCAGGACCCAGCCCCCACCGTTCCCCCCTTCCCTGCTGACCCGGGACCCCAGGCAGGAAAAGTGGGCTTGGAGGATGTGTGGATGTGCGAGCCATCGGACCAGCCCCACTGGCCCCCAGCGCACAGGGCTCCCCCCAACTCAGGGCCCTGAGCCCCAGCTGGGCGGCAGAGCGGGGAGCCTGCCTTTGAAACCCAACCCTGCTCCGGAGTCTCATACCGCCCCTAAAAGCAGCCAGCCCCGCCCGCCCCCCTCCTCTCAGGATGCGAGGAGAGCTCCCTCCCTCTCCCTGCAGCCAACCCACCACGGGGCGGCCCCCTCTGCTCCAGTCTCCAAGCCGCCTCTCAGTTGTTTTAAGGAACCAAGTGCGTGGGGGTGGGGGTGGGGGTGGGGGCAGACCGTGTGTGACCCTGCTGTAAATAAATGACCAGAAGGGAAAACCCACCCACATCCGCTAGGCGCTGGTTCACATTTTCCCTGACTCCTGATGGGAAGCTGATGGGTAGCTTCCCTGAGGGGAGTGAGAGCCTCCAGTCCCATAAATTAGCGATTGAGCAAGTGGCTGCAGTCACTGCGGCATATTGGAAGCTCTAACTAATAGGAACCCGCTGGCCAGGTCACGACCTCCCCCAAGCACAGGCCACATATGTAAGGCCCTGGCACTCCAAGAAAACAGAAACCCCTCTCCCGGACTCCAGCTGGCAGGCATCGGCCATGCCATGCCAGGGGCTGGGTCTGGCCCAGCAGGCCCTGGGGTGACCCGCTGCAGGGGGTCCTCTTCACCCCACCCCTATCAAGGAAGTCCAGAGGCAAGGGCCATGTTGTGGTGTTGGGTGTTGCGCTGTTGGGTGAGTGTCGTCAGAGAAGGCCATGGTTGCCCAGAAGCCGTAGTGCCGAGGAGGTAGCTGTACAGGGGAGCACTTTCTAGGGCGTGGGAAACCAGCATAGTGTGTTCGAGATACAGTAAAGTGACGCAAGCAGCTGAGGGTGGAGAGTAACTCAGGAGGGACAAGGCTGGACAATAGCTAGAGAGGGGCCCCGGAAGCTGATAAGGGG
>NW_004567107.1:3508858-3510023 GCF_000260355.1 Condylura cristata | reverse complement strand
TGTGGGTCACCCCCGGGGCCGGGGATCAAACACGCACTGAAGTGGCTGTGGCCTGCGTGCGGGGCTGCATCCTGACCCGCTGCGCCACCAGGGAGGGCCCTGGACGAGCCTTTTTGTGACACTCACATGTTTATCTGAAAGTTTCTGGAAAGGCACAGCCAGCACATGAAGCCTGAACATGCAGACCGCTCCTCAGAGTGCATTTCCTTCTAAGAGTGAGTTCTTTTATAGAAAGCGCTGCAGAACCAGTGTGGAGCACCAGAGGGCCAGCCCCGAAGAGTGGGCGAGGGGAGACGTCGGAAAGTCTGAGGTGGAAAGGAGGGGTGAGGGTGGCCTTCGGGGTGGGGTAGGAGCCCTGCAGTGCAGAGCAGAGAGGAGCAGAGCAGTGGGGGAGCGAGAGGCTGTGGGCCAGTGGGCGGAGGGGGGAAGCTTGGCCCCTGGAGACAGCCAGAGCTGAGCGACTCCCCCGGAAGGGCTGCGAGGTCCCCGGGGGCGTAGCAGGGCGAAGCTACCTCAGCCCCTGGGCCGGGCCCAGTCCTCTCTCCTCCCTTGGTGGTGTCCCCACAAAGCCACAATGAGGCCCCCACGTGGTGCAGAGGACGCACGGGCAGTGAGGGATGAAGGAGCCGCCCAGGCGCTACCCAAGCAGACTCAGGCCAGCCGCCGCTGAGCCAGACATGTCACTCCCACAGTAAGCAATTTTTAAGGTAAAAGCCACCCAAAGCAAACTCCCACTAGTCTGGACTCGCGGGCTTCCCCATCAGCCCCCACCCCGACATTGCAACACCAGCATTAACTACACCGAGTGGCATCACCGGCCGGGCTGCCCCCAGGCTCCTGCGCGCCCAGCCGCCCAGCCTGCTCTGCCTCGGCCCACCGGCCACCCGCCGCGGGGCTTCCTCGGGTCTGGGACGGCAGACTGGCTGCTCGTGTCAAACAGGCCTCAAGTTGAGAAAGTCGGGCTACTGCGGAAGGCAGGTTGGAGCAGAGAGTGGCCAGCGCCTGGGCCCGCGAGCCTGCTCCCGCCTCAGCGCGGCAACGACCCACGCCCCACACCCGCGAGCCCTGGGAGGGGTCTCCGGATCGCGAGCCGAGCCTGAGGCCAGCCGGCCTCTCTGTGGCTGTGACCACCGCCCAGGCTCCGTCCCGGCATGAACACCAAAGC
>NW_004567107.1:3481780-3508453 GCF_000260355.1 Condylura cristata | reverse complement strand
TCCTGCTCCCTCGCGGGGAGAAGACCGCTGCAGCCGGAAATCCGCTCCGGCCTAATATTTAACTGGCTTTGCTCCCAGGGCCTCCTCGCAGGTTCCAGCCAGTTCTCAGGGAGCAGAGGACGGGATGTGTGATCCTCAGCACCCTCCACCAGGCTCCCAAGGTTATGTGAAGTCAGGAGGTGGAGGAGGAGCCTGGGGGGCCAGTCAGCCCGACCTGGCAGAGCAAGTCCTCACTAAATAGGTCCTGGGTGGATAGAAACCACCCTCCGCCCGGAGGCGCGCCCAAGTGCCGGCTTGAATTGCAACCACCTGACTGTGGCCCATGGGGGCGGGTCACTGTGCTCAGGAGGAAAACTCCACTGCAGGTGGGAAAAAGCCAGCTCCGCTTGAGCAGACTGTCTCTCCCAGCACAGCTACAGTCAGGCAACACTGGCCAACTGCTGGCAAGGCCAGGTGGCCAGCCTGAGCCTCAGTGGGCCCGTGGCCTGGGAGAGGCCACCCACGTCCTCCCGGAGGCCGCTGTGAGTTGGCTCTGGGCTGTCCAGGTGGCACGCCACCTCCTTGTCCACTGCCCAGGACAGTCTGGGCAGCGGGGGGGAAGCTGGGGTGTTGGTCACCACAAGGGCCTCACTATGCCCAAGAGCGCTGAGCACAGTGTCTGCGCACAGTAGGTGCTCACGAAGCGCAGGGTGGGTGGACGGACCTACTCAGTCCTCTTGGAAAGGGCAGGAGAGCAGAGTGGCACGGGACCGAGGGGCACATTCCTGCAATTTTGTAAGACCGCAAGTCCGGATATTCTTTTGAGTGGCTAAGGAAACTGGAAGGACGTCCCCACAAGACCGTTGAAAACGACGTGAGTTTGTGGCCTGTCACACTCCTGCCCAGCGGCTCCCCCCACTTTCCCAGCGAACCCCACTGGCACCCTCTCCCTGGAGCCACCTCCTCACTGTCCGAGTGCTCATAAAACAATGTCAACTATAAAAAAATCAGATGGCCCTCCCTGGTGGCACAGCGGGTAAAAGCATTGCACTGAGAAGTTAAAGCCACTTCCGCATGAGTTCGATTCCCGCCTGCCCTGGAGGTGACCACAGGGCGCGGCAGACCTCTCCTGATCCGCCCGCTGCTCCCCTCAGCAGTGTACTTCGTAGATCTGCCTGTTCTGCTCCCCACTCTGTCTCTGGTGAAGCCTCTCACCGCCCCTGAGCCTCTGGCCTGTACCCCAGTTCGGTATGTACAAATAAATAAATCTTAAAAAAAAAAATCAGAACCCTGGTCCTCCCTGGTGGTGGGGAGGTTAAAGTCTCAGCGCTATCAAGCCGTCACCAGCCACTGCAACCTGAGTTCGATTCCCAGCCAGGGAGAGACCCGCAGGGCGCAGCAGACCCCGCCTGTCTCCCGCTGCTCCCCTCAGCAGTGTGTTTCAGTCAGTCCACTGTTCTGCTCCCCACTCTGTCTCTGGGGAATCCTCACCCCTGCACCTCTGGCCTACACCCTGGTTCTTACATACATAAATCAAATCTTTAAAAAAAAATCAGAGCCCCAAAGTGGGTATATAAGACAGGTATAAATTTATGAAAAAATTTAGATGTAGAGGGCAAAGACAAGCTAGAAGACGATGCCAATGTGAATAGAAACGAGGGTGGTTTTTCCTTTCTCCTTGAGGTATTGAAAATATTACTCACATAGCCTGCAAACAGTAGTTCTGACTTTTCTGAGATGAGCATGTGTTAGAAGTTGACTGCTAAGGACATGGAAAGATGCTCAACTCACTCCAAATAAAGGACCTACCTGAAGAGGTGTGGGGCAGGAATGCCTGCTCACCAGGGCAGCTACGCAGCCACATGGAGGCAATCACGGGGCTTTGCTGTGCCCGTCTGTAACTGCAGAGCAAGGCGAGGACGGCCTGAGCACCCTCTGCGGGAAGCTGGCTGGGAGGCAGCACGGTGTGTCAGCATGATCCGTGGGTTCCCGACACCACGGTAGGAAGCAATTTCTGCCGTGGTTTGGGGACAGCATGGCAGAGACCAGGGGAAGGGTGACCCTTTGGGGGTAAACACGGGAAAGCCCAGGCTCGTTTGTGGCTGCAGAAAGCTCCCGGAGAGGATGTTGCTGCAGGAGTCTCTGCCCGGGAGAGCAGACTGGTTGGGACTCAGGCGGCAGAAGTGAATTTTCATTGAACATTCTTCTGGGTTTGTAATCCTGAGCTGTGAGCATGTGTTACTCTCCAAGTTGATTAAAAATAAGTCAACGACTGAATTAAATTTCTGCAGAAAATCTCAGATGCCACCCCTCCACCCCCACCCCCGTACTTGCCTGAGGCAGCGTTCCACGAGGGGGTCACTCCGGCAATACTGGGGGCCTCCGTGCCTCAGGGCATCCTCGGGGTTGGCAAAAGCCTGGAATAACCGACTGAGTGTTACTGTGGGTAGACGGGCCTCCCGATCCCTCGGGTCTCACCAGCCTCTGCGAGCTAGTTCTGTGGGGGTCATTCTGCGTGGACAGAATGTCGGTGGCCTCCAGATTCAAGTGTGGAAGCCCAGCCCCTATGTCACGGTGTTAGGAGGCAGGGCCCTTGGTTAGGAGGGTGCAGCCCTCGTGAATGGGATCAATGCCCCTATAAAAGAGACCCCAGACGGTTCTCCCTGGTGGCGCAACAGGTTAAAGTACAGCACTATGAAGCTATACACAGCCACAGCAGCACACATTCGATCCCCGGCCAGGGAGTGACCCACATGGACCAGCAGACCTCTCCTGTCTCCCTGCTGCTCCCCTCAGCAGTGTATTTCAGTCCATCTGCCTGTTCTGCTTCCCACCAAGTCTCTGGTGCATCCTCTCACCCCACACCTCTGGCCTGTGCCCCTGTTCTTGTATGCATAAGTAAATAAATCTTTAAGAAACATAAAAGAGCCCCCAGAGAGTTCCCCTACCCCTTCAACTACGTGAGGACAGACGGAAGAGATAACTGTCTATGAATCAGGTTAACAGGCTTACACCAGACACCGAAACCGGTGGCGTCCGGATCTTGGAATCCCGTTTCCAGGCTGTGAGAAATAAACCTCTGTTGTTACAAGCCACCCAGTTCCTGGTATTTTGTTACAGCAGCTCGACAGACTGAGGAGAGGCCTCCTGCCTCTGCTCTGTGAAGCTCACAGGGAGACGGGGAATGGCCCGGAAGCCAAGGTGGGGAGCGTGCGGGTGCCGGCGTCAGACGCCGGCTTCAAACCAGGCTGTGTGGCCTTCGCAAGCGATGCCCCTTCTGAGCCAGGCCCTTTCCTGCGAGCAGAGTGAACAGGCACCCGCCCCGGTGACAGTGAGGGTAAAGCTCAGTTGGGTGGAAGAAGCACCCCGGGGAACAGCGGTGGGGGCGGGGGCAGGCGCTGCCCAGGTATCTCTGCTTCAGCTACTTCATCTGGGGACTGTCCTGTCTGTACCTGTGCTGGGGGGCTGAGCTTGGCTCCTGACAAAATCCCTGAGACCCCAAACTCCCCCTGCCCCCCAGGTGATGCCAGAGCCAGCCTGTCCTTGCCTCTGAACTGGGCCAAGGGGTCCACCAGGGCACAGTGGCCAGAACAACTGGTCTCTGGACGCCTGGGAGGGTCGTCAGTAGCCCCATGTGGACCAGGATGGTGGCAGCACCCCGATGAGGACCCTCCCACCCCCTGCCCACGGGTTGCCTGGCCACACTCTGCCCAGCTCACCTTTGGGCCAAGTTGTGCTGTTTTAACTCAAGGCCTGGGGTTAAACTCTGCTCCGCAGAGCCTGCTTGGAACTGGCGCTCGAGACTTTCTGAGCAATCTGGCCGAAGAGTTGGGAATTTCCACTTAACACCTGCTTTGCTGGCTCTACCCTAAAAATATCAGATCTGTGTGCTGGGGAGCGGCTGGGGCAGATGGAAGCCTGGGCTGGACCCGACCCTCTTTGGGAGTCACAGAGCTTCTGGAAGTCGGTCACGGATGGGGCTTACCGGCGGCACAGCACTCTGGCCACGCCCCGTCCCCTGCCCCATCCTGCGGGCCGTGGCAGCAGGAGAAACCAGCTACAGCACGTACCTTCTTCCGAAGCCTCACTTGGCCCGTGATGATGGCCACCACGTACATCTTGATGACCAGCAGCGTGCTGCAGAGCAGGAAGGCCGGGAGCGCCTGGTTGACCTCCATGGCCAGGGTCAGGGCTGCGGGAGGCATCTGGACAGCAGAGCTCCTCCGGGGAAAGGGCAAGAACAGGGAGCCACTGGATCTCAAATACCGAGGAGGAGGAGTTGAGGAGTTGGCCTGCAGA
The DNA here is from genome assembly GCF_000260355.1 of Condylura cristata. NCBI lineage: Eukaryota > Metazoa > Chordata > Mammalia > Eulipotyphla > Talpidae > Condylura > Condylura cristata. Next base: position 3,504,175 of record NW_004567107.1, on the reverse strand, counting down.
GAGGGAGGGAGGCTGTTCTCAGCACCGCCCACCCCACCAGGGCCTGCCCACACGGAGGCGGCTCAGCCCTGATGCTGCAGGCAGCGGAGGGTGCAGCCCCGGGCTGGACCACGCCCCCGGCAAACCTGACATACTTTCCCAAATCTTGCTGGGGAGGGTGTTCAGCCAGCCTGACTCTGGAGGGGCAGCAAAGCGGGTCACTTACGGGAACCCCCAGGAGGTGGAGCTCACAGCGACTGGGCACCCCCTCCGCGGCCCTCCTCTCCGGACCCCAGACTCGCAAGTATGCCAGCATAAGTCATGTGTGTGGGGGGGCAGGCTAGCCTAGATTTTTGGGGTGACACCGTTGCAATCACAAAGGTCCTCCAAAGAAAGAGCAAAGCTGTAAAGACAAGCAGAAGGCAGAAGAGGCAGCAGATTCCTTTAGAAGATGCGAGTGAAGCAGCGTCTCCCTAAAAGCACCCGTTAGGAGCCTTGAACCTTGACTTCTCCCAGACTCCAGTCTGCAGAATCGTGAGATCAGAAATTCAACTCTGGATGCCTGTGGCAGTGACCTCAGAAACCAGCCCTCCTGCCCCAGGGGCGGGGGTGGGGGGAGGTGTGGCCTGATTGTCCCCCACAGGCGCTCCCCCAAAGAGCCCGAGCTCTGCAACAGAAGCATCAAGAGTATAGGCCCCATTCTTGTAATCTGCTTTAAAATCCGCGTCCCCCTTGCACTCCCTTGGGTGGGACCTCGTCCTGGTTCCACCAGCACAGCTGGACGTGAAGAGGGCAAATCAGTGCCCCAGCCTGTCACTATAGGGTCCCCAGAGGGGCAGCATCAGCTCCCCAAAGCAGGCCAGGCTAGGGAAGGACTGGCCAGAGCCGTGGCATGGACAGAGGGCATGACCCCCGCCTCACAGGGGAGTCTTGGACTCCTGCCTCTGCCGGTGGGGTGGGGAGTCGGGGGCTTGGGGGAGGGGGCGCCCATTTGCTGCATCCCAGGATTTCCCTCATCTGAGCAAACTGTGCTTGTAAATTGGGGTTATCGCAGCACCACAAGATAAAGTGATGGGAACAGGAACAGGACAGAATATAGTATTGGGTATTTCAAAAAAGCCTTATCTCTGGCTGTGCCTCTGAGCACAGAACGTGCAGCACGAGCCTCCCTCTGCACCCCGGGGGCCAGGCCTGTGGCTGTCTTCCCGTCAACAAGCTCAGTTACGGGCCAGGGTCCCGTGGCTGCACCATCCCCCAGATCCTGGACCAGAGATGGCCCAAGTGGGGACCCCTTCCACGACTTCCCCTCCTCAGACGAGGGGGCCTGCTCTGTCCCGGCGGTCTTCTGAAACCGCAAGACGGAAAGCAAAACCAGCTGGGAAAATCTCACAAAAAAAGAGCAGATTATCACCTGCTGCTACCTGGAGCCAAAAACAAGAAGGCTTTGTGGGGCGATCCTCTGCTGTGCGTGACTGCAGGTAGGAAACTTTCCTCATTGCCTGCTGAAACGAGCCAGTTAAGCCAGGGCCTGGCAAGGAGGACCAAGCCTCCTCTGATCTTTGGCCAAAAGTGTCTCTACAGCCTCCCTCAGCCAATGGAAGCCATCATTGTTATTTTTGAGGGTGGTGGTGCTGATGGTGTCACTTTTTGCTGGGCTCCGGTTTGGTTCTTTGCGGATAAAAAGTGGCGTTGCCTTGTGGAGAGCAGAGGAGCCCTGGGGGTGGGGTGTGCAGAATGCTGGGCAGAGGGTCGAGTGCCCGCCGTGGGCTGTGCCCGGGGGCCTGGGAGATACAGGTGTGCAGCCACAAAAACAAGACCTGGGGAGACAAGTCCCCCGGCCTCCCAGGAAGGAGGCTCCTGGGTGTGGGAATGTTCTCTCTTGACCTGGGAGATGGTCACATGGTGGAAAAAGGTGTGAAAATGCACCTGGTTCGGCTTCAGGTGTTGCTGTGCTGTGTTCGCAACAAGACCTCCCACAGACCTCCCGCTGCACCGCCGCACAGCCCAGCAGGAGGAGCAGGGCCTGCGCCTCCCGCCCAGCCTCCTCGTGTCTCCTGGGGCTCCCGGAGACCAGTGATCTGTGACTTCACAGGTGGCTTGCAAAGAGAAGGAAGAGCCCCACCTCAGCTCTGGATCCTGACCTCGGCGAGTCTTTTCCTGCCGGTGAAGGGGAAATGCAGTGATTGTTTTTAAAAGGACCTTGCTGAAGCGACCTTTTAAGTCAGACCGGTATGGTGGTCATCAAAGCCCGCCCCAGGCGCAGTGTTGATGAAAAGCGGTTCCCCCCTTCAAGAAGGGGGTGCTCTCCGAAGGCGCCACAGCCCCGCCTGGGGCGGACTCCAGGAGGAGATGCCGCAGGACCGGACTCCGGGCGCCAGGCCGTTGTTTCAGTTGGCCGCCCCCACTCCCTGCAGCCCTCGGGGGACGTTCACCCCAGCCGCTGGGGAGCCCCGCCGCTCTGCCTGCAACGCTGGCCAACCGGAGTCCACGTCTTCTCCCAGGGGGCGTGGCGTGGCGCCGGCCAGCCAATGACAATGCTCCTGGTACGGGCAGAGCCAATCAGAGACCTTCCCTGGGAGTTTTTGCTCTGGCTGCAAGACCTCACGCTCCAGGCTAGCCTGAGACCCTGCCGCCTTTTTTTTTTTTTTTAAGGATTCTTTTATTTATTCCTACAGAACTGGGGTACAGGCCCCATGTGTAGGGGCGTTGAGAGGATTCACCAGGGGGAGAGTAGGGAGCAGGTCCAAGGAGTGCCCTGCTGAGGGGAGCAGCGGGCGAGGCAGGAGAGGTCTGCCGCCATGTGTGTTGGGGATTGAGCTCGCGCTGAAGGAGCTGTGGTTACTGGCAGTGCTGCGTCCCCATTTTGCCACCCCCGGGGGGCCAGACCCTGCCGTCTTAAAGCCTGCGCACCCATGAGCCAGCAAGGCCCTGAACGCAGAGCCACCAGGCCTCTGAGTCTAAGAGTTTCCTTTATTGCTAAACAAACAGCAGTTAAAGTATGTTCCTCTTCTTGGAATTCTGCGTGTTTCCCATCTCAGAGTAAAAGCCAAAGTTTGGCGGGTGATTATGACCCCGTCCCATCTGGCTTCAGCTGGTTCTCTCCCTGCTCCTCTTCTGTTCCTGCCCCTTCACGCAGCCATTTTGGTATCAGGCAAAAAGGGACTAACGAGGCCAGGGACGCTGCCCAAACAGCGTACCGGTCACTGTCAGGGCTTCTACCGGTGCACACTATTGTTCTCGGGCTCAGGGGAAAACAACGCAGGGGGTTATTTAACAAACCAGGGGGAAACGGGAGTTACTGAGGCCAATCATGGCCATTTGTTTTGCCCAAAGCCTTGTCCAGTATTTTTCAGTCCTGCACGGAGGCCATTAAAGTGGCGTCTTGCTGCCACATGGGAGGGAGCTCCAGCACAGCGCCGGACAGGCGACCCTCAAAACAGCAGCCGCCGCGGCCACACGGCCAGACAGCCGGACACGCACAGCTCAGCAAGACGCCCGGCCCCGCCCCCCGTCTCCGGCTCCTTCGCCTGGCCGCCAGGACTGCTCTGGAGCGGCTGCTCAGACAGGCGTGTGCATGGTGTCCACCCAGCAGCTCCACCCACGAAGCCCAGCGGAGCCTCCTGGCGGCTGTCACCAGCGCCCTCTCCGGGAGGCACCGTCTGTAAGGTTTACGGTTGCGCCGGTCACAAATTGAGCCACGCTGACTCTCCTGCTGAGCCACCCACACCCCAGGACTGTCCTGGCCTCTCTGCCTGAGGTTCTCTTCCCTCTCCTCCTCCAGGCATCCACGGGATTGGCATGTCACGTGTCCATGAAGCCTCACTGGCCCCAGAGGCCCACAGGGACCACCAAGCCTGCCCATTCCTTTACTACGCCGCACCCAACGCCACTTACCCCACGCCCGCCCCCGCCTCTCCTTTCCCTTGTCTGTCGGTGACGTGCATCACTTGATGACACACTGCAGTTTCTTCATTAGCCAACCGGCCACCCCAGGGAGCGGCTGCTCTTTGCTGATGAGCCACACTCGGCGGTCCTGGGCCTGCCAGTGGGCCACTGCAACATGTTGTATCAAACAAGGAAACAAGGGGTCCCAGTGGAGTCGCTCAGGGCGGAACAAGACTGAACCCAGATGCTCTGCTGGCCTCTCCCCAAACTGGAATTTAAGCCACCCTTCCTGGAGTTTCCTGATCAGCACCATGAAGTCATCTGCAGAGATGCCCCTACTTGCCCCCAGGGAGGTGGCTTTGCCAAAAGGATCTTTCTTTTGCTAATAGCCTGGTCCCACCGCTCTGACTATAAAAGCCTTCCATTTCTAGAGGCCCTGCAGAGCCTGCCTGCTGCTAGGGGTGCCGCCTCGTGGATTCACTCTACCAAGCCAATGCGTCTCCGTCTCCGAGTGGAGCCGATCGGTTGAGGTCTTCCTCTTCCACACAGGATCTTGCCCAGGAAAGTCAAGCGCACCAGTGTGGCTCTGGGTCCTGGGTCCCGGGCCCTGGCCCTGGCCCTTCCAGGCATGCCGGGGGAGCATGGGGAACAAGGCCAGAGTGTCCCTGAGTGGGACCAGCAGCTGGGCAGACCAGAACCAGGACAATAAAACTGGGGTCTTGCCCTCAGGACACCCCCCTTTGATAACCGATCGGGGCAGGAAGCCAGTTGTGGGTTTAGTTTATTTAGTTTGCATGTAACAGCACAAACACTCACCCAGCTGACTTGGGGCTTTGTGCCAGGCTGTTGGCCCCAAGGGCCTTTATGGGCAACACCATCCTGTCCTGGGCAGTAGTCACAGGAGGTAGTGGCCACGGAGTCCCTAGGCTCGGCACCCCATGCCAGGCTCATCAGAGACGCTGTGGGACTTAATCCTCCAGGCAGATGTGACCGTCAGTCCCTTTTAGAGGGATGGGAAGTGAGACAGCTTGTTGGCTGTGCTCAGCCTGGGCCCCAGGGCCAGATGTGGGCGAGGAAACCTCTCCATTCACTGTGTTTCCCTTGTCAGGGAGCCCCAGGGGGTCATGCGGCCTCTTAGAGTGCAAAAGTTGTCACCTCCAGCGGCCAGAAAAGATGGCACAGGCACATGGCAGAAATACATTATTCAGCCACAGAAATGACAGTCTAATAGCACCTGCGATCTGGGGCGGTGCTGGGGAGCCCCACCGTGGTGTAAGGAGCCACTCTGGAGGCCCCACGCAGCACCAGGTGGTCTCAGGCTGTCTGTCAACAGGCAGGCCAGGGGCAGGGGGCAGAGGCGCCAGGCTCTTTCCAGATGAAGAAGCTCTTGAAATGGAGGGTGGGTGGCTGCTTGGCAGTGTGAGCGTGCTGCAAGCTGCGGGCTGGACGCTTTGAAATGGCTCACGTTGTGTTAAAAAAAATTAAAGACCAGCCACGGCCACTGCCTGCTCCGGCTGTATTTGCAGCCCCTGCATGGTGCCAAAGAGACGGTGGAAAGAGAGACCCACCTGTGAGGGGGCCGGCAAGCACCTGGGGCCGCCCACGCCCTCCTCTTCCTCGCAAGCTCCAGGCCCCTCCAGGTTCTGACTGCAAGCCTGGCTGGCCCTCTCCAGACTCCGGCCCAGAGCCTGGGCTGACACAGCACTGCGGCCAGGCAGGGAGCATTTCCTGGAGGGGACCCGGCTGGCTGGCAGGAGAGGCAGATGGAGGAAGAGGGAGAGGAGAAATGTCTGTCTCAGCACAAACCACTGCCAAGACACTTTCCGAGACGCTGCCATTGCGTGTGGCTGGAGGCAAAGTCTCCAGGGCCAGTGGGCACCAGGTGGACGTATGCTGGCCCCCCTCACAGGCCCACCCAGGCCGCTTCCCCCAGGCCGCCGGGCAGGCGGTCCCTTCCGGTGTCCACATCAGGAATCCATTTCCTAGGGGCCCGCAGGGGCGCCGCGTTCCAGGCGCCCGTTCAGCCGGCCACATGGGCTGGCTCTGTCTGGGTCGGGCTTTGCAGAGGCAGGAGGACGGGACCCCTTCCCACTCCTTGGCCACCTCCAGGACCCTAACATTCTCCGTTCCCCTTTCCCGCAGGACTCTTGTCACAGACACAGTGCTTTCTGATTGTGGACTTTAAACTCATCCCAATATGCTGGTGGCTGAAGTGGCCAAGCACCAGTCTGTGCTTCCTCTGGCAGCGCTGAGCCCGGGCTGGGGCGTGGGGGGGGCAGCTGGGCGGCCCCTCTGGGCTCCACCTGCAGACGGGGCGCTCGTGCTGGCTGCCAGCTGTGACTTCCCAGGGCCTCCACGTGCTGTTTGTAGCACCCACTTGTTTTATCTTCAGCAGCATCACCCTGGGCTGGAGAGTCATCAGGTGCGTGGCAGGTGGAGACCAGTGGGCAGGTCCTCAGAACTAGGCAGAAGCAGAGCTGGGCAGAGGTGCAGCCGTCCCCAGCCAGGCCCCGCCTAGCCCCCAGGAGAGCCGGGCTTGAGTCTCACCAGCTTCTTCCCTTGCACAATTTGCTCGTTCAAAATTCCTCCCTGTGCAGAGATGAGCTGCCCGTGGGGCACTGACCACACTCTGCAACTCCACCACACTCACTGCCTTTCAGAAATAGGACACGAAAATCTCCTATTTTCTTTAGTATCCAAAGGGCAGGTTTATTGTAGAAAGGGGAGGGCGGGAAAGCACACTTGAACAGACACAGCGGGCAGAAAGAGCTACCCCTGCAAGCGACAGGTTTGCCAAGGGAGAGCCTGATTGCGGTGGGGGTGGGGGGCGAGGGTGGGGACAGCCTTGGGAGGCGTGGCCCCTCTGCTCTGCAAAGGGAGGAGGTCCGGAGAGAAACACCCAGGCCTGCAGATAAACCACCTAGGGTGAGGTAGGAGGACCCTAAATCACCTCTTGCAGGCAAAACACCATGTTCCCCTTGGGGCCCACGTTCCTCAAGCCTGTTTGCAGCCAGACCCTGTGTGTCACCAACACAGCTCACACGGGGGAGGGGGGCCCTGTCCCTCCCCACTACAGCACGGGAAGAGCTGTGAGCCCAAGCTGACCCAGCTATTTGGGGGGGGGGAGGCTTTATTAAGTGCAAAGCCCCTTGTGCAAGTTAGTCAGAGTGCCCAGAGGACCACATAGAGCTGGCCCTGACCCCCAGCTCTGGGTGACTCAGGGCGAGAAGAGAAACATGTTAATCAGAACCAGAGAGAGGATCACGTCCATTCCTTTCCACGGAATGGAAGCCAATGTTTTATTATAAATAACGAATTAGAATAACTGCTAACATTTTTAAGTGCTTCCTGGAACCAGGCATCGTCATGCAGTACTTTCAAAACAACACTCCTATAACCTTCACCGTGTGGCCAGGGAGATACTAACTTATTTACTTAAGAGGAGTTCTACTGTTATTCCCATTTAAAAAAAAAACTAGGCATAAAAAAACTGCGGTGCAGGCCAGAGTGCAGGGGTGAGAGGATTCACCGGAGACAGTGGGGAGCAGGACACGCACTGCTGAGGGGAGCAGCGGGAGCCAGAGGGGTCTGCTGCGTCACGTGGGTCACTCCCTGCCAGGCATCGAACTCAGGCCATAGCGGTGGTCGCACTGAGACTCAACCCCTAGGCCACCGGGGAGGCCCCCTGCTCACAGTTCTGAAGGCCGAGTGGTGGCGGGAGACTTTGCTCCCCGAAGCCTCGAGGGGAGACGCTGTCCCGCTGCTTCCTGCTGCTGGTGGCTGCTCACCGCGTGGCTGCCTCCTCCTCTCTGCGCCTGCGTCAGACGCTCTGGTCGGCTGATAAAGATGCCTGTGGCTCTCCTGGGATAACCCAGGGGATGTCCTGCATGACCCCTTCAGTGACCTTCATGGGGTCCTCTGCAAGGAGACCCCCAGGTTTCCACAGAAGGCAACATGCACAGCTCCCGGGCCAGGGCCTGCTGTCTGGGGCAGGCTCCAGCACACGGCCGTCGTGTGCTTTCCTTAATCTGAAATACCCAGCGTTTGTCAGTTAACACATTCCCAGTATTGGGCTGTTCTTCCTAGCAGACGTTGGGCTGTTCTTCCTAGCAGATTTTCAGGATTTGGCCGGAAGCTCACACTGCAGCCCCTGGTGTTTGGATTCGCCCTTCGGGGCTCAGACCACACCTGAATGTGGCTGCCTTGGCGTGGGGTGAGGGGAGTGCAGAGCTCCAGAGAGAGGCTCAAGTCCTCATGTGGGCAGTCTCCTCAAAAGACTCAGTGAGGATCTTCTCCGTAGGCCCCATGGAGGCCTCTCGTCACCTTGCTGTGGACCAGAGGTCAGTCAGGGCCGAGAGGCTGGGAGCTGTTATCAGGACCTAAGGAATGCACATGGTCGGGTGAGGGCCTTGAAGGCTGGGAGAAGCAGCTGTCCTTGCTGGAGTCCTCTGCCCTCCCTAATCTAAGTTCAGGTATCCTAAGCATCTGCCCTTCTCCTAATCAAAAAAGCAATCGCCTTTCCCCTTTTCTGACCCAGGTGGAGGTGGTGTGGGGGTCTCATCCACTCCAGATTTATCAGTGAACGTGCCCTCTATCCAAGAATCTCATCTTCACTGTCAGATTAAGGATGACCTCACCGCCTGTCTGTGTGATCCTCGCCTCTGTCCCTCTGTCCTCCATGGCCCAGGGGTCAAATCAGGATGAAGAGTCCTGGTCTCCTCCAGCCTGCCTCAGACTGGCCGCCCTGGTGGATTCTCCACCAGTAGCCATTGCACTGTCTCTGCTGGCCTGTGTGATGCTGTGTGATTGTTCATCTAGTCTGAGAGGAGCTTGGGGGTGGGGGTACAGGGTGATTCCTCTTGCACCCCAACACCAGCTCCTCCCACTGTGTGGAAAGTTCTGGGACTGCACCCTTCTGCTTCCTGTTTAAGACACACAGCTCGGACATGATGTGATTAGAACCTCAGGTGAAGCAACTTCCTTTCAGGTCTGACCCCAAGGCCTGGGCACACCAAGGTCTCAAATCTGCCTCATGCACAACCCAGCAAGGGCTGACTGAGCAAAGTGAGCTTGAAGGTCAAGTCCAGTTTATTCCCAAGAGAACCCCAAAACGCCCCTTCCCACCTGTGATGCAATACCGACCTACAGACAGGGATTTAGGGCTTGAAAGCGTTGCTTTTCTGGGGCCCCTCAAGGGTGCCTCTTCTTACATCACGTTAGAGAGGGGGAAACTGAGGCCTGGGGTTAGGGGGCCAGTGGCTGGGGAAAGGGGCGGGAAGAGCACAAGGTCTAGCCCAGGTCAGTGTGGGCACCATCCCCGCCTGTGTGGGGGTCACACTTGATGTCACCCGGCTTCTAAGAAGAGGCACAAGGCCTCGCGTCCTCCCAGGATTGCTGAGGAAACCGGGCAGTACCTGGAATGGTGCCTGGCCTGAAATGTAAACTGTTGCAGCTGCTGTTGTTTTAACACGGGAGATCCCATGGGACCCGTTCCAGGGGCAGGGACCCGGGTGGGGATGCATGTGTGACCGTCTACCTCGCCTCCCCCAGTGTCCAACGGTCCAGTGGGAAGGGAGTAGCTTGCGAGGGTGAGAACCGAAGCTTGGGGCCCGTAAGGGCTCTGCTGGGTTTACCCACCCGGGGCGGTACCTGAGTGGACAGCCAGGCTCCTTCATGCCTTCGCGCTGTGCGGAGCTGGACTAGGGGTGTGGGGCGCTGAGGATTGTGGACACCTGAGCCTAGAAGGTGACGGTTAAAAGGGCAGCGTCACTCCGAGGCCAGACACAGGCCTGAGGACGCCAGAGAGAGGCGGGAGAGAGCGCAAGAGAGCCCGGATTTGCAGGGCCAGGGAGGCGCCCACTAACATCAGGAGCAGGAGCCTCAGCCCTCTGCCCTCCTGCCAGGCCTCAGTGTGCCCTGTCCTGGCGGCCTCCCACCCTGACCCCAGCGCTCGCCCCTGCCCATGGCGCTGTGGCCCCAGGGACATCACCCTGGAGGCCTCCCTCCCGGAAAACCTGTGGTGCCCTCGGTCAGGCACTTCCTCTGTCCTTGCCCGGCTGTGGCGGGGCCTCCAGGTTTACACAATCTCTTCACTCAGATGGCTGGGAGCAGACAGGAGGCAGCACAGGGCTCCAGACGTCAGAAGCGGGTTTCCCCTGGCCTCCGGCCTTGGGGAGCTTCCGGTGGCCGGGGCGGTGAGAAATGCCGGTCTGTCTGGGTGGTAGTTACTGTGAGGCAAAACACATCGTTCAACTGTGTCCTTAGATTTATGTATTTTGTTCCCTCGCTGGTGGTTAAAGCGCAGCCCTAAGAGGCTGTCCGCAGAGGCTCCTGCGCGTTGGGTTGGGTCCGGCCAGGGACTGACCCACGCGACGGGGCGCGCCAGACCTCTCCGGAGCCCCGCTGCTCCCTTCGGCAGCCCCCCTGTTCTGCTCCCCACTCTGTCTGGGGTGATTCCTCTCACTGCCTCTGTGTCTCTGGCCTGCACCCCAGTGCTAGCATGCATACAGAATCTTTTTTTAAGAAAAAGAAAAGATTTATGCGTTTAACTAGGTAAATAAATAAATAATCTAAATAATCTCAGTGCCGGTCTCCGCTTGAACAGCGAGGCAGGGGCGGCGCCGGCCGCGGGGCGCCTGGGAGACCAGGTGCTGACCGGGCAAGACCAGGCCTTGGTCTTGGGCTTAACTGGGGGCTGGACGTTTACGGGGTTCCTGAGAAACCCCGTGCAAACACGCCGCGCACGTCTGTGCGCTCAGGTAAGCTCCGGAGAGAGACGTGTCTGGAGCAGCGTGCGGGTCCTCCAGACCCCGCCCCGCCGGCGAGCACCGGCCCCGCACGCCTCTCCCTTCCTGGGGTCAGCCAAGAGCCAGGCTCCGCCAGGCGCGGCCTGGGCCCTGGGGACACGGTGGCAAGCAGGAGGAGGTTGCTGCCGCGCCCCACCGCCAGCTCCCAGTCTCGGGGAGAACAGGCAGAGGCGTATTGTTCAGAGGCGTATTTTCACCCCCTGAAGGTGCGCGTGCGCAGAGTGAAGGTTGTCCCCCACCTCGGCGACACCCGGGGGCCAGCTGCCCTCAGTGACTGTCCTGGGGAGACCTCAGAGAACAGGGTAACAGAGCGCTAGAGGAGAGCGCTCCAGAGAGGAGCCCTCCTGGAAGGGACCCGCGTGGGCAAGGGTTCGGTGCCCACCGGACAGGCACGGCAGGGCAGCGGGGCAGGTGAGAGGCGTGAACACCTTCCCCGAGCGAGAGGAGGCAGAGGCCGGCCGGCAGTGCGGGAGGGGTGTTTTCAAGCTGGCTGGGACTGCAGCGGGAGGGGTTTGGGGTGGTGCTGAAAATCTGTCAAGGGCCAGACAGTATCTTTTCCCAGGGAAACAAGGTCACCAAGATTCAATGGTTAAGTTGCATGAAACCCTCAAGTGCAAAAGAAAACAAAAACTCCATCTTACTTTCTCTGAGATTTGTTCTCAGCATGGCACGGCCCAAAGCTAGCCCGCACATGACTCAGCCTGAGCAGAGCAGAAGTCACCCACCCTGAGCTGAGCTCCAGGGCCAGACAGAGGGGGCCAGGGAAGGGCCCCCCCCCCTCAGGCAACCGCATGGTGCCAGTCAAGAAAAGAACAGAACGAAGGGGCTGGAGGATGTTTCTTCAAAGTGAGAGAGTAAATCTGGGTCCAGGGCTGGGAGACCTAAGACAGATCTGTACTCAATTACGGGAAAGGCAGGAGTGAATTCTAGCAGCATGGAGGCTCCAGGGAGCACTAGAGCCGAGGGCCCTGGTGGGGGGCCCACAAGAAAGTGCAGGTGCCCCAAAGAGGAGTGGATAGAAGCCCTCTCCGCTGCTGTCCCAATGTGTCCACCCTCTTCCCTGTCCCTCAAGCCCTCACCCCACATCAGCAGGGAGGGGCCGAGTCCTGAGTGTTACTCAAGAAATTTTCAAGGAGTCAAAGAATGTTTTAGGTGGGCCATGCCCACCTTTGTGCCCTCAAGACTAACTCCCAGCAAGCTGTGAGCCTGACTTCCTGAAGCCTGCCAAGCCAGGGTGCAGTTAAGCCATGCTGGGCTTAAACCTGAACACACCTGTGCTCTCGCTCCATTGCTTTTCCAGCTTCGACCTGCAGCCTGGGGTCTCAGCTCAAACAGTCTCATGGTAATGCCCTGGGCTAACTCCTCACTCCCTTTGCAAATACGCCTACTTTAAATGTTTCTCTGTGCGTCTGCTTTTTTCTCAAGTTTTTAAATGTTCAGGTGAAGTTACAACCCACGACACCCCCATTTTCCCAGGGGTTTCCTGGTGACAAGCCCTATGATGCACCAAGCATGGAATTCAGGATGGGGCACAGAAATGCAAGGGCAGCAGGAGACCCTGATGCCCTCGCACCGCACTGGGGCTGGAAGGAGGAAGCACATGAGGTGGAACAGAAGCCAGCAGTGAGTTTATTCTGTTTAGTGACTCTCAGAGGGCTTTGAAAGCCCTGTTCTCCTTTCTGTGGATAGGGAAGAGAGAATTGGTCCATATAAAGCGTACTCAGCTCATAGCACTAAACAGTAGCGAAGTGATATTTTGAGGATGTGGAGGAAAAGAAATCTTCATGCACTGGTGGTAGAAATTGGTACAGCCAATGTGGAAAACAATATGGAGTTTCTACAAAATTTCAAAGTAGTGCTACCACTTCTAGGTATTTACTGGAAAATATGAAAACACTAATTTGGACAGACATATGCATCCCATGTTCATGGCTGCACTCTTCACAACAGTCAACACACGGAAAGAACTGAAGGACCAGATGACAGATGAATAAAAACGTACATGTATGTGGTGGAATACTACTCAGTCGTGAACAAGGTGAAATCTTGCCCTTTTTGGTAATGTGGAAGGACCGTAAAGGGATGTTAAGTGAAATAAGTCAGAAGGAGAAATAAAAACAACATTTGTTTTCACTCATTGTGGAACATATTGAAAAAAATCAAAATCAAATGAAGAAACATAACAGAAACAAACCCTTAGAATCTGACAACAGAAGGAGCTTAATGGAGGGGAAGGAGGGAAGTGGAACATGTAGAGGGGACCTGAGTGCTTGGAGGCCGGGCGTTTGGTGATGGGTGTGTTGTAAGATGAGAAACAGAAACAGCACCTGAGACCTATAGTGTTCTAATGATACCTCAGTAGAAAAGAAAGATAAGTTAAAAAAAATAAAGTGTGCATCGTCCAGTTTCATATACTTTAATCACCTTTGTTATAAAAAACTTAAGATTGAGACTATTTTACTATATGTATATTATGTCCAACTCACAACATCTCCCCCAAAGCCCACCACTTAATGCTGAGGGAGAGCAATACAATGCTACCAGAGGAGCAGGACACAAGACCCCAAGAGGGTCTGGTCAGAGGAACTTTCCAGAAAAGGCAAAACTATCAAAACAGAAACTAGTTTGGTAACCAGCTCTGGGGACAGAAACTCACTGTAAATGTGTGCGCGAGGGGTGATATAGAGGTGATGAAATGTTTTAAGAGCAACTTATAGTGACGGTTGCACAACTTGGTAAATTTACTAAAACGTCTAAGTTACGCTCATGACAAAGGTGAACTAAGTCATAAGCAAATAAGCCTCCAGAATGTTATTTTTAAAATGCCACTGGGCCAGATATATTGCCTAATGGCTCGGGGATTTTTGCTCGCCTTTTTGTTTTCAGAATTAGGGAGCTTCATGTCTGAAAGACTCAGCTGTGTCTCTCGCAGGAAGCCCGCCTCATCACCTACACCTGGGTGATCTCCTCCCTGCCTCATGGTCTTGCCCTCAGATTCACACCTCATGCTGGTTCTGCCCTACCAGGGTGTATGGTCCCTCCGGGTAGGGAGGGGCGGTATCTGTCCGGGGCCTGCTGGGAAAGCTGCTCTCTAAAAACATGTCCCATCGAAAGAATGAATCACCCCTTTGGAACTGGCTGCTGCTCTATCGAAGCCATTACATACTCCCACTTTCCTGGGGCTGGCAGCTGGAGATGTTTTCACCCCTCAGGACAGCATTAAACTCTGTGCACTGTATGGACCGCTAGGGACCAAGATTTCTACACTTTATCAAAGACCTACTAGGATATCCCAGGAATTTCCTACGTATAATCTTATTTGACCCTTGCAACAGCTCTGGAGGCTGGGAACAGCACTCCCCACCATTTGCAGAGCAGAAGACTGAGGCCCAGAGAGGTTAAGACAGTCACCCAAAGTCACACAGCTGATCAGAACGGAGCCCCGGATGTGAACTGAAGCCCTCAGGGCGCCTTTATATTTGTACCTGGAGCCCAGCACTTCAGAGTAAACGCGGTGAGCTCCTCCTCCAAAGGACGCCAGCTGCTCCTCCAAAGGACGCCCGCTCCTCTGGGACTTTCTGTGGGCTGGGGTGGGGAGGGGTGTCGGTCAGAGGTGGGAGTGGGGACCCGCGTTCTTTGAAGCCCTTATTGACATCAGTTTTAACGCCTAAGAATTGCACCTGGGGTAATTTTAATGACTAGGAGATAGATACTATACCAACACCTGTGAAAGGTGCTTCACTCGTGGTGCTTTTGTTAACTGGGCACTGGTTTCTGCCCCTACTTGCCTCTCCTGATGGCCAATAAATTCTGTGCGGCCTCCTGTCTTGCAAAAATTGCTTCCTCCTGGGTGGAAGTTGCTGGAGCGAGTCTCGCCACTTCTAACCCTGCGTGCTGGCCCCACCTAGTGGTCAGGCTGGGGAAGTACAACGGCTTCCCTCTGACCAGCTGCCGGGTGAGACAAGATTTGGGGGAACTGAGCGCCTCTCTCCCTCTTCTCATGGCCAGAAAGGGGAACAATTTGTAGGTTATCTGAGACCTCATCCTCCAGGTGCGCTCAGGCCAGATGTGCCATACTCTTTAATTATAAACGTTTTCAGCAAAGGGACTAGCCTAACTGCCAAACTGACAAATTTTTCATTTTGTCCTGTTTCCTCTTAAAACTAGTTTTAAGCTCCCTCTCTTCTGCCATCCCCAAAAGTCATCTCCATGCCGAAGTTGGAGTGTGTAGATTCTTTGCCTTGTTTTGTTTTTAACTGTGCACATCTATATCCATTAACAATGCGAAGCAAATGTGCGTTTGATTGTAAATAAAGGGCATGAGTTAGCCTACCCTTTTGCCACTTTCCCCTCAGCTCTGATTCCTGAGGTTTACAGCATTGCTGACACAGTTCAAGTGCTATGTACAGCACTTTGTCTGCTGGATAATATCCCATTAGTGGACTAAACAATGGTTTGGTCATCCCTTGCCTGGAGATGTAAAATGAGGCTGGATTCCAATTTTTAATTTTGCAAGTAGCATCTCAATAAACATCCTCCAATGTGCAAGCCAGCCATGTGTGTGGCTGGGTTTTGCACCCCTTCTGCTTGGCACCAGGGGCTGCAGGTGGACAGATGGGAAGGCTGTGGGCAGCCAGGCCCCCGCACCATCACCTGGTCCAGCAGCCTCCTCTACCACCCTCATGGCCTGGACCCACACTCCCGTTTTCTTCACATGGCAGCATGTCACAAAGGCTCGAGGCAGGGAATTCTGGGTTGCATGTCTTCAGCCTCACCAGGTATTGCCAAACTGAACTTTTCTACCTCAGCTCTTTTTTTTTTTTTAAGATTCACTTATTTATGCATACGAGAGGGGATTCACCAGAGATAGATAGGAAGCAGACATGTACTGAAGTCCACTGCTGAGGGGGCAGTGGGGAGACAGGAGGGGTCTGCTGCGCCCTGGGGCCCCTCCCTGGCCGGCAGGGGACCTAACATGTGCTGCAGCAGCTCCATAGCTCTGTCTTTAACACCTGTGCCATCGGGGAGGTCCCCTTAACTCTTTTATTTATTGACTTTTTTTTTTGCATAGAAGAAGTGGGGTGCAGGCCAGAGGTGCTGGGGGCGAGAGGATTCACTAGAGACAGAGTGGGGAGCAGTACAGGGAGATCTACTGAAACACACTGCTGAGGGGAGCAGCGGGAGACAGGAGAGGTCTGCCGCACCATACGGGGTCACTCCCTGGGCAGGGATCGAACTCAGGCCACAGTGGTGACAGCACTGAGACCTAACCACCAGGGAGGCCCTTCTACCTTCATTCTTTAACAGACCTCAGGACCTTTTCTTCCCCTAAGAGATCTGGATAGCGCCATTTCCTGGGTGTGCAACTTAGGACTGCCTGGGGTCTGACGCCCGCATGTAGCCAGGCAGTGAACACCTGCTGTGCCACCAGTGGACCATGTGTCTCTGACCAGGTGGCTGCAGACCTCACCAGCTTGTGCACAGAACAAACTCTGGCCCTTTTATTGATTTTTTACAAACACTTCTCTTGCCCGCCACGGAGAAAGCACAGTCACTAACTCGAAAAATGCAGAAGAGATGGGACCCCTTGGCCTCTTTTGAAGGGTGAAGTGGTTGATTTCATGTCCATTTGAGGGTTCCCATGGGGAACCCATAAATGGAGGTGCCCACATTTATGTCTGTGGGTGTCTGTGAAGGTCTTTCAGGAAAAATTAACTTTTGAGTCCGTAGGCTGAATAAAGAGGGCTCCCCTCCCTAACGGGGGTGAACGGCAGTTACCCATGAAAGGGCTGGATAAAAGAAAAGCGCAAGTAAGAAAGAGTCATTTCTCTCTTCCTCACGGTCCAAAAGACGTGACCTTGGGCTTCCCTGCCCTTGGGCTCACACTCAGACTTGAACTGTACCTGGTTCTGCTCTGGACTTCTCAGCCTCCAGAACTGTGTTAGCACGATAGCCAGCTGCTGGTGCTAAGTCCCTCATTTCCTCTCTCTCCGCACAGACAGACAGATTAGCTAGGCAGACAGACAAGATAGATAGTGGACAGACAGATAGACAGACAGACATAGGCTATCTACTTCTCCTATAGCTGCAGATTCCCTGGGGAACTCCTGACAAGTGCATCAAGAAACGAAGCTCAACAGCACCATGTTTTATTTCATAGCATGTACCATCATCTGGTCCCGAATGCTGGCTGAGTGAATGGGTGCACAGGGTGGACCCGGGAGTGGGGGCAGAGTCCCTGGGCACAGTGGGAACAGCCTGCAGCCAGACTGTGCATGACAGGAGCGTGGGAGGGAACATCGCCCGCTCTGTGTGTTCCGAGCACTTATGACGTCCCGACAGCGTCACTGCGCAGCCGCTCGGACCAGCCTGGGCCAATCAAATGCCTTCCCTGGGACGTTGGAATTGGGCCTGGTGACTGAGGGGGAGAAGAGAGTGAATGTGTGGCCTCTCTGGGGGCCTGTGTCAGCCTCCCGGGAGAAGAACAGAGCAGACCCAGGAGCAAGGATGAGAGAACGTACCCCGAGCCGATGAGCCAGTTCCTCTTGTTGCCAAATCTGGCTCTAGAGTCTTCTCCAGTCTGAAGAGAGACGCATCCATTAACCACTTCTCCAAACCAGCATCTGGACCTCAGTGGCCTTGTTCCGTTTGCGCAGATTTCCTTTCCTGGTCACATTTGAAGCAAAATGTGATGTGTTGATATGTATTTTTAAATATGCAATGTTCAATTGAAAGAGCACTGATTTAGCCCGAGAGAAAGCAAATCAGTCACGGGAGGGACCGAGTGAGAGAGAAGAGCTCAGGGAAGGGCA
The DNA here is from genome assembly GCF_000260355.1 of Condylura cristata. Lineage (NCBI taxonomy): Eukaryota > Metazoa > Chordata > Mammalia > Eulipotyphla > Talpidae > Condylura > Condylura cristata. The sequence goes on along the minus strand of NW_004567107.1, from coordinate 3,486,693 downwards.
AGGGGGACCCCCGAGGGAGGCGGGTGAGCTCGCTGTGTTCGTTGTGATGAGAGCTTCGTGGGCTTAAACACAGGTCATGACATGTCGCCACCATACACTTTGAATATCTGGAGTTTGGGTATGTCAGCTTTACCTCTCTACAGCTATCTGAAAGCATATGTAACATCCCACAACCATTCTGAAAATAACCATTTCTGGAGATAAAGTGTGCATCATTGAAAACAAAATAGCAAGAGGAGGAGAGCACCAAACGCCATGCACCCCGAAACAGCCCCTGTATACAACAGACTCTGGTGCGACTTGGGTACGAACAGAGGTTGCAAACAGTTGGCGTTTTAAATAACCTAGTCTTTTGAGTGTTTCCTGTTAGATCATTTTTGTGATCTTCTGAGGTGACAGGTGTAGGCAGTCTGCATCCATTTCTGAGTCCTCAGACCAGCAGCTCCCCAGTGCCTCTCCCAGGGCAGTCTCCCCCCAGCCACACCAATAAGGCTCAGGGACTTGCCAGCTCCGTGCAGCCTGGAGCCAACCAGGAGGCGCTGTCTCTGGTCCTGAAAAGTTCAGCCAGCCTTGCTGCTGAATCACCATTCTAAGCCTTTTCCGTTGCTTTTTCCATTCACGGCACCCTGATTACTGAGCCCAACGTGGGGTGGAAATGCAGGACACTCCTTTCCCCCAAAAAACAGCGAAACAAACATAACCCGAACTCCCTGGGCACCATATGCCAACCAAGGGAGTGAGGCCCAGATCCCTGGGACGTTGAGGTGAAGCTCCTTTCACCACCAGGGTGGGCCCAGAGGCCTAGCAAACTGGAATGCTAACAGATATGAGTAAACCTCAACACCCTGCCTTAGAGACTCCAGGGCCTCTCTGTGAAAACTTGCTGGAAAAGTCTACTGCCTCAAAAAGGTCAAGATCTCTGGAACATAAGCTCAGAGCTTGATTCCCTGGATGCTGAACCACTGCATGGTTTAATTCCATTTTCCTAGTTGTTACAGAAAAGGCAGGAGGCAACCTGGGAAGCTGATTGTCAGAATCAGGAGGCAGAGTCTGGGGGGGGGGTGCGGCGGGGGGCGGGGGGAACCTGAGCTGCGCCTTCCCTGCAGGCTGGAGTCCTGCAACCTCCCCCACCTCGGTTCAGCTGGATCTTCCCCTCAGCCTCAGCCCAGCCCTGGAGGAGGGCAAAAGGCAGGATCAGGGCAGGAAGGAGCCTTTCGCTCCAGAGACAGTTATTTTGCACGATCAGGAAGTCTAGGAGAATATGAGAGCTATAGAATCTTACCCAGGGGGCTGGCAGGATGGAGGACTGCAGCATACTCCAGAGAGTTTATACGCAGGGGCTGGTTGGGGGGGGTCCGGTAAATTTTGGGGCTTGATTAATGCAAACCTGGACAAAACACAGACCCTATGACATCAAAGGGCCTAAGTAGGGCAGGAGACTCACGCTGCAGGAAGTGTACCCCCAGGGCACCAGAGACCTTGCAGAGAGAGCACAGCATGAATAATGTAACAGGAATCCATTTCTAGACCCCAGCGTCCTCTGTGTGCCTTTCTAAAATTGATTCTGCCGCCCTTTCCCAGGCTAATCTTCCCTGACTTTGCGGCTCTCAGCCATACTGCTCTGACACCAGAGGGAATCACTGAAACTCCTTCGACCCAGGCCCTGAGGTGGTGCTACTTTGTCAAATGGTGGCTTAGTTATAATGGTAATTGTAAAGATGACTCAATCCAGAAAAAAAAATTCAATATTCAATATTCATGGAGATAGAAACTTTAAAAAAATTTCAAAGTTTGGGCCTCCCTGGAGGCGCCAGGGGTTCGTCTCAGCACTGTGCCACTGTCCGCAGTCACTGCAGCAGGCGCCCCATCTCCGGCCAGGGAGGGACCCCAGGATGCAGCAGACCCCTCCTGACCCACTGCTCCCCTCAGCAGTGTGTCTCAGTCCATCCACCTGTTCTGCTCCTCACTGTCTCTGGGGAGTCCTCTGGCCCCCCGTGCCTCTGGCCTGCACCTCAGCTCCTATGTGCATAGAAAGGTAAAATAAATCTTGAGAATTTATCTTTTGAATCTTCAAATTGTGCAGCAGGGCTAAGTACACTCACTCATGTGTCTGATCTACAGAACTGTTTTCATCTTGTCAAACAGAACTCTCTACTCTTTAAACAACTCCGCACCCCGCAGCCCCTGGCACCCCTCATTTTACTGCGTCTCTATGAACCCGCCTATGTGTCACATAAGTGAAACCCATACTGTCTGCCTTTTTCTGACTGGCTTATTTCACTTAACATGATGTTCCTAGGAACTTGTTATATACTGCAAAATGTCAGTGTATATTAAAACTTCTGTCGGATATATGAGAGGTGATCAGTAAAAGGTTGCTTTATCACTCAAACAGTTTATTTCAAGGGTACAGGAGGACAATGTGTCCATTTCGCATTCATTGCATTTGGTGATTTCAGCATTTTTGTCCATCAAGGGCAATTTGCTCACTTGTATAAACCAATGGCAACTTAGCAGGGCTTAAACTAGTGTGAAGAGGATTTTTATAATATCATACACATACAAAACTGGATTTTTTTTTAAGATTTATTTATTTGTACATACAGAACTGGGGTACAGGCCAGAGGCTCAGGGGCGGTGAGAGGCTTCACCAGAGACAGAGTGGGGAGCAGAACAGGCAGATCATCAAAGTCCACTGCTGAGGGGAGCAGCGGGCGGGTCAGGAGAGGTCTGCCACGCCATGTGGTCACCTCCGGGGCAGGCGGGAATCGAACTCATGTGAAAGTGGCTTCAGCTTCTCAGTGCAGTGCTTTAACCCGCTGCGCCACCAGGGAGGGCCACAAAACTGGATTTTAAAAAAATGGCTTTAATTTTAGAATATTTTAGAATCAGAGAGTTTGCAAAGCTCTTACAGTCGTTATCCAGCCCAAACCAATCTCCCTATAATTACATGAGTACACACTGCAGGTACACGCTGATCTCCTTGGACGGGCGCCCCTGAGCAGCCCACTCTTACGGGCTAGGAACTTATGCTCCCCCTCCTGAGGGCAGAGTATATTTTTTCCATATATTTTATTTGAAATTTTTCTTCATGGGACACTCACCTATTCTCTAAAATGGCCGAAGGGTACAAGGGGCGTGGGTGACTGGGCGCAGGTGACTGGGTTTAGGGGGGGCAGGGTCACCCTAGGGAAGGGAGAGGGGCCTGCAGCTGAGCCTGCAAGCTCTCAGGCAGCTGAGACTCCAAAGCGAGCGTCCAGCAGCAAGGACAGGATGAGCGAAGACTCTTAGGCAGAAGAGAGAAGGGCTGGGGCAGCCTGGGAGGGAGGGAGGCGGGAGCACGTCACGCCAGGCCTGAGGTCAGAGTAGAAAAGGCGACAGATTTTTGGAAGCCGCAGGCACGTTCAGGGCAGGACTCCGCCCTCTTTGAAAGGCCACCTGTCACTGTTGTTGGGAAGACAGATCAGAGAGGGCTGGTGGGCAGGGCCACCTAGGGGAACGACAGAGCTAAGAGAAAGAAGAAAATTTATTAGCTGGCATGTGGCACAGGCAATGTGTCTTCCGTAGGGTCAGCTGAGCAGAGCCCGGGGTGCAATTTGAAGCCAATCCAAAGAGCCCCACCGGCCTGAACTCAGTCTTTTATTATTATTTTTATTTATTTATGCACCCAAGAACTGGGGTGCAGGCCAGAGGTGTGGAGGGTGAGAGGATTCCCCAGAGACAGAGTGGGGAGCAGAACAGGCAGACTGACTGAAACACATAGCTGAGGGGAGCAGTGGGCCGGCAGCAGAGGTCTGCGGAGCCATGGGGGTCACCTCTGGGCTGGGCTGGGGATGGAACTCGGGCTGCAGTGGCTGCACATAACTTTATAGTGCTGCGCTTTAACTTGTCACGCCACCAGGGAGGGCCCTGGACTCAGTCTTTTAAGGTCTTTGTGTGGCCGGCTCCTGCCAGTGACCCCCCCTCCCCTGCCCACCCCCTCAACCCTGAGCAGGGATGGGGTGGAGTCAGGAAAGCTCCCTCCTCCAGTGGCCGGGGCGGGGCTCCTCCCGCTCTCACTCTCGCATTCTCTGCCGGCACTGCCTGTCACTGTCGCCATCCTCCAAGCGTCCGGACGCCCACGTGCGGTTCTGCCCAACCTGTTCCCGGCACCTCACCCGGCTAACGTCTTTGGCTCGGGTAGTCCAGTGCCTTCCCCACCCACGGCCCTGTGCTTCTCCGGCCCCCGCTCAGTGCCTTCCCCAACGCCTAGAAACTAGGAGGAAACCAGAAATTCTCTCTCCCTCGCACTGGCTTTCCAGAGGCCGGCAAGGGCCTGCCTCGTAGCCGGCGGAGCGAAGAGATGCGGTGCCCGCAGTGTCCCGCAGCCAGGGGCCGGTCACGCCGAAGCTCAGCCACTGTTCAGGAAAAGGCAGGCCAGCGGTGGACGAACCCCGCCGTGACAGCACCAGAGCAACTGAAGGGAGAAGACAAAGCAGAGTCTGAGTCCTCTGAGAAACTCTTAAGACCGCAAAACTGTCAAAGCTAGGCGTGGCTGCAGCCCCACCTCGGTTATCGAACACGTTCCATGCCACTCACAAAGATGGCGGCGCACAGCAGGCCCCTCACCAACATGGCCGCCCCAGGCTGCGGGGCGGAAGTGACGCAAGCCGGAAGTCCGGCGGCGGCTGGGCTCCGCGGGTCTCGGCTCAGCCTCGGCGGGCTACCTGGAGGCGATGCCGTCGGCGGGGCGGCTCGGGGGCGCCGAGGTGCTGAGGCTGCTGCTGGTGGCCCACGCGGTGGCGGCGTTCGAGCCCATCAGCATGACCGTTGCCGTCGGGGCGGTGTCGCTGCTCACCGCCCTGTCCTACAAGAACCTGCACTGCCGCTTCGCCGAGTGCTGCCTGGACGAGCGGCCGTTCAACGCGTCGGGT